>NW_010326685.1:0-4032 GCF_000700745.2 Antrostomus carolinensis | reverse complement strand
TTCCAAACGATGTCCAAAGGGTGGAGAGATCTAGAACATCAACCTCCTGTTGGGTTCCAGCTTCTCCTTGGAGGCCAGAGTGGCTGGGGTGGGGGTTCAAGGGATGTTCAAAAGGGAAGAGTTGAAGGCCAGGTTGGATGAGGCTTTGAGGAACCTGGTCTAGTAGAAGGTGTCCCTGCTGCTGGCAGGGGGGTTGGGACTCCATGAGCTTGAAGGTCCTTTCCCAACTCAAACCATTCCATGGAAACCAACTCTAGAGGTTCTCCAAGTCTCCTGGAGAAGGTTTGGGTCTCACCTTGATGTCCTTAGTTGGGGAAGAGCAGCTCACTCAGCCCATCCACTGGTCCCAGACGTTGGTGATGGTCGGTGGTGGGATCTTCTCCCACATCCCCTTTTTTTAGGTCCCTTTACGTGGAGGTGGAGCTGGAGTGACTCCAGTGACACAAACCTCTAGTAGAGTTGGTGGAACATCTCCTCACTTTGCTCCTGAAGGTCTAGACCAGGAGAAATCCAGAGTGTGTGGTCAGTGAGGGGTGGTCACACCTTGGAGATGGGTGGTTGGAGATCTGGTTTAGCCTGATAACGATGTTCTAACCACCAACGTCCCCCCAAGGACACGGTGTTGGCAGAAGGGATGAGGAACCACGTGGTTTATGGGTTCCATCAAGTTCTTCTCTGCACAGAGCTTGGTTGTGGTGTCTCCACTCCACCCTCCGTGGTGTTTCTCCTGGAGTTTCTCCAGGGGTGGTTCTAGGTCCTCATGGTCCCCATGGCCACCTCCCCAGGTGTCCATCACCATCTGTGGGGTTTGGGGGGTGTCCTGGGCTTGTCCCACTCCTCTGGGGGTGGTTCTAGGTCCTCAAGGTCCTCATGGTCCCCATGGCCACCTCCTGGAGACTCTGAGGTCATACCTGGGGAGCCACCATGAGATGGATTCCTCACCCACCAAGCCAACTCCACCTTCAGTTTCCTTCCCACCAGAACTTCTTGAGATGTTGATGCGAAGAGATTTCAAAGTCACCTCCAGGAACAATCCCACAGGGGTGGTGGGGTCATCTCCAAGACCAGGAGGTGACACCTGAGCATGTTCTCCTCTCTAGATGTCTTGTGGGAAGAGGGCAAAGCCGCCCTGGAGCAGCTCCTCAAGTTCATGGTGCACCCGGCCATCTCCAGCATCAACCTGACGGCCGCCTTGGGCTCCTTGGCCAGTATCGCCCGTCAGCGACCCATGTTCATGGCTGAGGTCATCCAAGCCTATGAGACCCTCCATGGTGAGTGCCACCTCCCCAGGTGTCCATCACCATCTGCTCCCCATGGAGCTCTGGGGTTTGGGGGTGTCCTGGGCTTGTCCTACTCCTCTGGGGGTGGTTCTAGGTCCTCAAGGTCCCCATGGCCACCTCCCCAGGTGTCCATCACCATCTGCTCCCCATGGAGCTCTGGGGTTTGGGGGTGTCCTGGGCTTGTCCTACTCCTCTGGGGGTGGTTCTAGGTCCTCAAGGTCCCCATGGCCACCTCCCTGGTGTCCTGGGCTCATCCCACTCCTCCAAGGGTGGTTCTAGGTCCTCAAGGTCCCCATGGCCACCTCCCCAGGTGTCCATCACCATCTGTGGGGTTTGGGGGGTGTCCTGGGCTTGTCCCACTCCTCTGGGGGTGGTTCTAGGTCCTCAAGGTCCTCATGGTCCCCGTGGCCACCTCACCAGGTGTCCTTGATCCTTGTTCCCAAGCACTTTGACCAAGGACCTTCTTCTTCTTGAGGACAACTGACCCTGACGCCACCCAAACCACGATGTCCACGTCCCCATGGACCTTGCCATCCCATATCTCCATGTCCCCAGGTGTCCCCATGTCCCCAGATGTCCCCATAACACCATGTCCCTCACTTCCTTCCAGCCAACCTTCCTCCTACCTTGGCCAAATCTCAAGTCAGCAGCGTCAGGAAGAACCTGAAGCTTCATCTCCTGAGTGTCCTACGTCATCCATCTTCTGGAGACTTCCAACCTCAGATCACCACCCTCTTGGTGGACCTGGGCACCCAACAGGCCGAGATCGCCCGGAGCATGCCCAGCCCCCGCGACACCCGCAAGAGACCCCGCGACGAGCCCGACCCCACCCTCAAGAAGATGAAGATCGGTGAGGAGACCCAACGTGTCACCATTGTCCCCTCTCTGGTGACACTGGGCAGCCTCAGGGTTCTTCCAGCTTCATCTGGGGTATTAAATGGTCCTCAGGTTCTTCTGGTGTCCATCAAAGTCCTCCCAGTGTCCTCTTGGGGACAGATGGTGGCACAGAAGACCCTCAAAGTCCTCCCAGTGTCCATCAAAGTCCTCCCAGTGTCCATCAAAGTCCTCCCAGTGTCTTCTTGGGGACACTGGGGACAGGTGGTGGCGTTAAAACCCCCCATGATGTCCTCCCAGTGCCACCCAGGATCTTCCCAGTTCCTCCTGGGGATGGGTGGTGGCATTAGATACCCCTCAGGTCCTCCCAGTTCCCCCTCAGGTCCTCCCAGTTCCTCTCTGATCACACTGGGGGTTGGTGGTGGTGTAACATCGCACCCTCAAGGTCTTCCCAGTGTCCTCTTGGGGACAGATGGTGGCATTGAAGACCCCTCCAAGTCCTCCCAGTGTCCCTCAGGGTCCTCCCAGTCCCTCCTGAGGTTCTCCCAGTCCCTTCCTGGTCATACTGGGGACAAGTGGTGGCATTAAACACCTCCCCAAGTCCTCCCAGTTCCTCCTGAGGTTCTCCCAGTGCTCTCCTGGTGTCCTCCCAGTGCTCTCCTGGGGACAGATGGTGGCATTAAAGACCCTCCAAGTCCTCCCAGTGACCTCCAAGTCCTCCCTCCTGAGATCCTCCCAGTGCTCTCCTGGTGACAAGTGGTGGCCCAGAAGACCCTCCCCAAGTCCTCCCAGTGCTCTCCTGAGGTTCTCCCAGTCCCTTCCTGCTCATACTGGGGACAAGTGGTGGCATTAAATGACCCTTGGGGTCCTCCCAGTCTCCTCCTGGTGTCCTCCCAGTGCCCTCCTGAGGTTCTCCCAGTGCTCTCCTGGTGTCCTCCCAGTGCTCTCCTGGGGACAGATGATGGCATTGAAGACCCTCCAAGTCTTCCCAGTCCCTCCTGAGATCCTCCCAGTGCTCTCCTGGTGACAAGTGGTGGCCCAGAAGACCCTCCCCAAGTCCTCCCAGTGTCCTTCAGAGTCCTCCCAGTCCCTCCTGAGGTTCTCCCAGTGCTCTCCTGGTGTCCTCCCAGTGCTCTCCTGAGGTTCTCCCAGTCCCTTCCTGCTCATACTGGGGACAAGTGGTGGCATTAAATGACCCTTGGGGTCCTCCCAGTCTCCTCCTGGTGTCCTCCCAGTGCCCTCCTGAGGTTCTCCCAGTGCTCTCCTGGTGTCCTCCCAGTGCTCTCCTGGGGACAGATGGTGGCATTAAAGACCCTCCAAGTCCTCCCAGTGACCTCCAAGTCCTCCCAGTGCTCTCCTGGTGACAAGTGGTGGCCCAGAAGACCCTCCCCAATTCCTCCTGCTCCCCCTCTATCCCTCCACTACCTGCTGGTGGCCTGTCACCTCTCCTGGTGACCTCCAGGGGTGACTTTGACCTTCTCCTCTTCTCCTGGCAGAGCCACCTTTGGGTGAAGATGATGAGGACAAGGACCTGGAACCAACAACGGTGACAGTGACCAAAGCAACCGGCCAGACCAACGTCCCCTCAGATACGGACATCACGGCCGAGTTCCTGCAGCCGCTGCTCACCCCGGAGAACGTGGCCAACCTGGTCAGGGGACGGTGACAACCTTGGGGGGGGTGGGATGTTTTGGGTGAGAAGATCCTAAGATGATGTCCTCACCTTCCCTCAGGTGTTGATCAGCATGGTCTACCTGCCCGAGGCCATGCCCGCCTCCTTCCAGGCCACCTACACCCCGGTGGAGTCGGCCGGCACCGAGGCGCAGATCAAACATCTCTCCCGTCTCATGGCCACCCAGATGACAGCAGCGGGGTTGGGACCTGGTGAGAACCTGTCCCATGGGTGCCACCACCTTCT
>NW_010326684.1:0-6456 GCF_000700745.2 Antrostomus carolinensis | reverse complement strand
AAGTCCCTCCGCAGCTTTCTTGTAGGCCCCCATTTCCTTTTTCTGCCTTGTTTGCACTTTCTTTTCTCCAGCAGAACCGTGTGAGACCTGAGTTAATTAAACCTCTGGCTTTGTGAGGTACTTTCTCTGCGGATCTGCAGGGAATTACATCTACGTTCCTATTTCTGGCCCATCTTGCTGTGGTTAACCATGCAGGGATCTGTGTCTTTCCTGATGTCTCTATTCGCTGTGGTTAAATTTAGCTTCTAATATTGCACAAGGAGAACCTCTTTTGGGTAGAGCTGGTGATTTCCCAGGTGATTTGAACTGATAAGAGGCATGGTTGTCTCATCTAGTGTGTAAGGTACGTCGGCTGAGGTCTCTGATGTGATCTTCACTGAGCTCAGATGTCTCATTAGACCATTCTTGGTACAAATCTTTCAGATCTTGATGCGAGTCAAGTACAAGAAAGACATGGACCTGCTGGAGCCAGTGCAGAGGAGGCCACGAGGATGATGCGAGGGCTGGAGCAGCTCTGCTGTGAGGACAGGCTGAGAGAGTTGGGGCTGTTCAGCCTGGAGAAGAGAAGGCTCCAGGGAGACCTTCTAGTGGCCTTTCAATATTTAAGGGGGCCTGTAAGAAAGATGGGGACAAGCTTTTTACCAAGGCCTGTAGAGACAAGACAAAGCTTAATGCTTTTAAACTAAAAGAGGGAAGATTTAGACTAGATGTGAGGCAGACATTTTTTATTATGAAGGTGGTGAGACACTGTCCCAAGTTGGCCAGAGAGGTGGTAGAAGCCCCATCCCTGGAAACATTCAAGGTCAGGTTGGACGGGACTCTGAGCAACCTGATCTGGTTGAAGATGTCCCTGCTCAGTGCAGGGGGGTGGACTAGATGACCTTGAAAGGTCCCTTCCCACCCAAAAAGTTCCTTTCCAACCCGAAAAGTTCCTTTCCAACCCAAAAAGGTCCCTTCCAACCCCAAAAACATCCCTTCCAACCCAAAAAGGTCCTTTCCAACCCAGACCATTCCATGTTTCTATGAAGTCACAATGCACAGCCAGGTTCCTCAGAGCAACGTGCTCTGCTTATCATGGATCCATGCGTGCTGGGATGCTTCTGCACTTCCTTACTAGGGATGGAAGAACATTTAGAGGTCCATGAGCTACACTGAAGTCAGATTTCATCCAAGATGTTATACAGCAATATTATTTGTGTAGCCCCATTGCGTCGTCGTGAGTATGACACATAGTTCAGGAGCCTTTTTTTAAACTCAAAGACCTTGAATCAGTTTTTTTATCTCAAGTTTGAACATTAGTCAAGTTAATAAATGTCAGATGCATTCTTTTCTCTCATGGAAATTATAGACAGAAGCTTGCTGAGATTCCAAATGGTTCAGCTATTAACCTTTTTGTGCAGAAGCAGCTGAAGTCTTGATTGCTTCTCTTCCCACATTCTCCATGAGCTTGGACTTTTCACTCAGCTTTCAATTTCATTTGATTTTAATTTATTTCTTTTAAACCCACCCACATTTGATTCTTCCAACTTGTTCTTCCATTATCTCAGTAGGTTCCATTGAAATACGTGGACTTTCTTTGTTAGAACCGACGTTATTTATGAATTTTGGTCTTTTTAAATTGCACCTTTCAATTTGGATTCTGCTGTACTCGTTAAATCTTATTTCTCCAGGAAATATGGAAGCTGCTAAACACAGCGACTGATCTGAAGTTCAGCTGCAGTGAAATTAGGTGTGTCAGGTTCTCTGATGAGCCTTTTGCAAACTCCCAAAGATTTTGGATTTCTCACTTTCTTGGAAATTCTTAACATTTTTAATTAACATCAAAATTAATTGCTGTTAATTGCCACTTTCTGGATGAGAAAATGGGAATGTGAAGAACTGAGTGACTTTGGCCAAAATCCTGGAGGAAGTTGAGCTGCCCCTTAAAACCAGAGATGGATTCTTGAAATTTATTGATATTACAGCGTGCAACCACCTCTCATGTGTCTTAAACAGAATGTTTTGTTCTCAGAAATATGAAAAATTTACTAGTTTGTATGGAAGAAAACAATGAGAACCTCAACTGATGGGAAAATCCATTACAATTAGAAAAGGAAGGTTCTAAAACTGCTAGAAGCAGTGGAATAAAAACGCAGAAGAAGGAAGAAGAAGGAAAGAGATTTCGTTCAATGACAAAATTGATTTTTTAAACTTTGAGGATGGCGGAAAAAAAATTATTCTGGAGGGAATTATTTGTGAAACCAGATTTGGGAGAGAGGGGGGAAAAAAAAATCCCAACCAAGAACCACCAGACCAGTTCTGTGTTTGTACTGGGAGAAGGGAGCTTTGGAAGGGAAGGTGTGTGACAATAACTAGGGAAAATCAAGGAGATGATCCTTAGCACCATCCAGGTTTGTATTTTAACATTATTAGGGGTAACATGTCCTATTAGGCTCACGTGTTGTTCCGTGGTTTGTGTTGGAGATTCCCCTTCATGGATGGGCCTCCTTTGCTGGAGCGTGTCCAGAGAAGGGAACGGAGCTGGGGAAGGGTCTGGAGCACAAGTGTGCTGAGTTCCCTTGTGGCTGAGGGAACTGGGGGTGTTGAGCCTGGAGAAAAGGCTGAGGGGAGACCTTGTGGCTCTGTCCAAGTCCCTTGGAGGAGGGTGGAGAGAGGTGGGGGTGGGTCTGTTCAACCAAGGCCCAAGGGACAGGACAAGAGGAAATGGGCTGAAGTTGTGGCCAGGGCAGTTGAGATGGGATGTGAGGAAGAATTTCTTTGCTGCAAGGGTTCTGAGGCATTGGAAGGGGTTGCCCAGGGCAGTGGTGGAGTCCCCATCCCTGGAGGGATTGAAGAGTCGTGTAGACACAGTGCTGAGGGACATGGGTTAGTCATAGGGGACTGGTCAGTGTTGGGTTCATGGTTGGACTCGATGATCTTCGAGGTCTTTTCCAACCTTTATGATTCTACAGTGTATGATCCCTACAGTATATGATCCTGATGGAACTCTTATCTTGTTTTTATATTTCATACCCAAGTTCATACCCAATTCTCTCCTCCCGCTGGTGTCCAAGTGGCAGTAGCTCCGCAGCACCCCATGAAAAGGAAATGCAAGAAGAGGAGTTGGATGCATTTGAAGTTTTTCCTTAAGCAGATCAGCTGCTTCCACACACACGTGCAGGTTGTGGTGAGGGAACTGAGGCGAGAAATAAGATGTCAAGCACTGGAACAGGCTGATCATGGAGGTGGTGGAGTCACCTTCCCTGGTGGGATTTAAAAGATGGGTGGACGAGGTGCTGAGGGACATGGTTTAGAGGTGGAATTGGTAATGTTGGGTTCATGGTTGGACTCAATGATCTTAAAGGTCTTTTCCAACCACGATGATTCTGTGATTCTCTTCTGAGAAGTTGTTTTTCCTACGGGCTCAGTAATGCTAGAAGGAGAGCCAAGGCAGTTGCCAAGCTGATGGTTGAGGACATCCTCTTGTCATCCCTCCCTCTGAAAAATCTCAACGTTTATCACAAGTAGTTATTCCACGGATCCTCCTGAGCCACCCATTTAATCCACAATAACACTCCAAATTCTAAAAGCCTTAAAATGATGGAGGTTTCAGAATTGTTAAAGGTCTTTTCCAACCACGATGATTCTGTGATTCTCTTCTGAGAAGTTGTTTTTCCTACGGGCTCAGTAATGCTAGAAGGAGAGCCAAGGCAGTTGCCAAGCTGATGGTTGAGGACATCCTCTTGTCATCCCTCCCTCTGAAAAATCTCAACGTTTATCACAAGTAGTTATTCCACGGATCCTCCTGAGCCACCCATTTAATCCACAATAACACTCCAAATTCTAAAAGCCTTAAAATGATGGAGGTTTCAGAATTGTGTGTTTATCTAATTTATTTTATTTTATTTTTCAAGATGAGGCTTTAAGGTCCCTTCCAACCCAAACCAGTCTGTGATTCTATGAAAGATGAGAATCTAGACAATTTTGGCCAGATAAAGTAGCAGCTGTGGAGAGATTTTTCTAAGATTCCAGTTAATAACTCCTTCTCAAGTAAAATCTGACTAATGCAGCCTCTCTTGCCATGCATGTTAATTTTTTGCCTTCATGTGTCCCATTCCCCCATCCTCTGCTTTTTATAAATCCTGTAAATTCCATCAGCGACTGAAATTACCTTCCCCAAATTGCTCTGGCTCTAATAAACCATCCAGGGATGTAGATATTTCATTCTGACCGTGCTGGCATGTGTCAGGATGAGCTAATTCAGTGATAACCTACTACAGAAATCACTGCAGCTCATTTTAGAATCATAGATACAGATAGAATCATTATTTTGTCTAAATTAGATTAAGAAAACCCCAAAATATTTCACTGGGCAAGCTGGTAAGTTTTGTTGGGGTGGTGTCCTGGTTTTTGCTAGGTTAGGGTTAAAAGTGAAGTTGAACTCTTACTAATAGGTTACTAATAAGTGGCTAAGAGGTGGTTGTGTCCCCAAGTCTGCCCAAAATTGTGGGGTTTAATATCTTTTTAATAAAAAGAAGGGAAGCATGCGGAAATTAAACGTGTTGTAATGAAAACCATGTAAGTGGATACATTTATCAGTAATTTTTTGGTTAAGAACTGGTGTGTGCAGCATCTGCTTGATTTTTTTAGTGTTTTGGGGTTTTTTTCATCGTTATATGTGTTTTTAGTACATAAGGGGAGACAATTTCACTGAGGAAAGGAAGAAAAACCAGATTTTTAGGAGACCACAGGATTAGGAAAAGCTCTAGAAAAGGACACAAAAACACTTCTGCTGAAAAGTGAAGGTTTGCTTCTTCTTTATCCCTTAAATCATGACATGCTTTTTAGTTTTAAGTGGTCATAAAAGCTGAAAATAGTTTTGGATTTAAATATGTTCCAAGTGTTTTAGCTTTTTTTTAATCTTTGAGTATTGGAGGTGTGGGGACAAACATTTACCACCCAACACAAAACCTTTGGGTCTCTTGTGTGTGCAACCAACTAAACAATATATTTTTGCTTCATGGTTTTTTTTTTTTGCTTCCCCTCATTTGCTTGAGGGGAATTATCTACACGAGCCAGAAGAAATCTGATTTTTCCAAGCGTGTAACGGAGCTGTCCCGTGTTGACATGTGGAAATAGATACTCCAGGTCACGTACCTGCTGTATTCGACCACACGCTGCGATGGGCAACGAGATCTCAATCTGATTGACACTTCTGGGAGTTAAAAATCATACCAGTAGCACCAGGATTGGGGTGTTGGTACCAGAATTTCCTTTGGGATCCCCAAATTCAGTTGTAACTGTCTGTGTAACGTCGAAATTGCAATAAGCTGTGAGGAGGAACCAGTCTGGGGTGGGGTTATTTGTCATCTGAAAGTCTGCAGAGTCTTGGTGATCTGCAGGTGATGACTACAAAAAAACCAAACATATTATTGTATTAATAATTGCTTTTTTGTAGTCATTAACCTAACATGGTTGGTTTTAACTTGAATCTTAGAATGGTTTGGGTTGGAAGGGACCTTTCAAGGTCATCTAGTCCAACCCCCCTGCCATCAACAGGGACATCTTCATAGAATCATAGAATGGTTTGGGTTGGAAGGGACCTTAAAGATCATCCAGTTCCAACCCCCCTGCCAGCAGCAGGGACACCTTCCACTAGACCAGGTTGCTCAAAGCCTCATCCAACCTGGCCACAAACACTTCCAGGGAGGAGCATCCACAACTTCCTTGGGCAACCTGTTCCAGTGTCTGACCACCCTCACAGTGAAGAACTTCTTCCTAATATCTCATCTAAACCTCCCCTCTTTCTTCAACCAGATCAGGTTGTTCAGAGCCCCGTCCAACCTGACCTTGAATGTTTCCAGGGATGGAGCTTCTACCACCTCTCTGGGCAACCTGGGCCAGTGTCTCATCACCCTCAGTGTAAAAAATTTCTGCCTTACATCTAGTCTAAATCTCCCCTCTTTTAGTTCAAAACCATCACCCCTTGTCCTGTTGCTAGAGGTCCTACTAAGAAGTTGGTCCCCATCATTCTTATAATCGATCCCCCTTTAAGTATTGAAGGAAAGTTATCTAGTGCTTTTCTCACTCACCTTGAAATAAAGTTGAGGGTTATGCAAATGGAGAAAAAGCCTAAAAACCACTTTAAAAAGGAAGGTGGTTCTCAGAAGTCTGGTGCTTGTGGCTGTGGTGTTGCGATGAGCGATCTGTGGCAGAGTGCTCTGGCTGGTGTCTTCAATTAAGAGATTTAGCTCTAAGTTTGTGCGCTGACCTCAATGTTGGGAAGGTTCATTGATGATGAAGGTCTGGGAAACACTGATGGAGCAAATGGTTTTATTTTTCTGCTGATTAAGTTGCTCATGTAGCATCTTCAGGAAAATGTTCAAAAAACCCCAGCGCTTAGAACTTCGTGTTTTTCAGAAGCGATCTTAGATACAGAACTCAGAGCAATCACAGAATCACAGAATGCTGGGGATT
>NW_010326683.1:2536-4614 GCF_000700745.2 Antrostomus carolinensis | reverse complement strand
TTTTTTTAGGTGGTGGCCCCGTTGCTGTCACCATCCCGGCCTCTCCCTTCATGCAGAAGCTTGGCTATGGCACTGGGGTCAACGTCTACTTGATGAAGAGGTACCTGTGAGACCACGGGGGGGTGGAGATGCTCAGGAATGGGGCTTGGCATCTTTTCCCCCCCAAAGAATAACAGATGGGATGGGAAGAGATGGAGCCATCTCCTCTTGTCCTGTCCCTTGGGCCTTGGTTGAACAGACCCACCCCCACCTCTCTCCACCCTCCTCCAAGGGACTTGCACAGAGCCACAAGGTCTCCCCTCAGCCTCCTTTTCTCCAGGCTCAACACCCCCAGTTCCCTCAGCCACAAGGGAACTCAGCACACTTGTGCTCCAGACCCTTCCCCAGCTCCGTTCCCTTCTCTGGACACGCTCCAGCACCTCCATGTCCTTCTTGGAGTGAGAAGCCCAAGTTTTCCACCTGTCCCACATGTTCTGGAGGTATCAGTGCTGGGAAGGAGCCCCCACCATTGTGGGGTGACCCCATCAGCCTGGAGTTTAGGGATTTGGGGTCCATTCCTGGCTCTGCTGAACAAGCTGTTCCTCACCCCAAGTCTTGGCTTCTCCACCTGGAAATGAGAATCCACACAAATGTGCTTTCAAAATTCCCTGGACCTGGCCAAAGCCACTCTGCACCTCAGCAAACTTCATCTTCTCATCACTCCTCATTAACTCCACAAAAGAAAAGCAGAAGTTCTCCAGGTCAGCTCCCCTGTGACCTTGAGATCTGTGACTCTCCCCTTGCAGATCTCCTCGAGGTTTGTCTCGTTCTCCTTGGGCTGTGAAGAAAATCAATTCCAAATGCAACAGCAGGCAGCAAAACATCTACCAGCAGAGACTCAACGAAGAGGCCAAGATCTTGAGAAACCTCCAACACCCCAACATCGTGGGTAAGTTCCCAGCACAACCTGTGTCACTTCAATTGTAACTCAAACTGGTGGAGGTGACTCTGGAACCAGCTGATGGGACATGAAGGTTCTCTGGGCTCCTCTTGTACTGAGGACTCCTGTCTGGCTCTGGATGTCTGGAGAACCAAGGTGTGATAGCTTGGAGGACACACAGAGGAAGGATCACTGTGGGCTTGCCCTGTCCTTATGTTCCAGAGATGGTCCCAGTAACCCATACTGGGCTGCCTGTGCCTTTGGACAAGCCCACCATGGACCTCAGTAAATTAATTTAGTCTTGTCCTGCATGATGGAGACTTGGATCTGCTCCTGGGGCAGCGTGGTTGGTGGCAGAATTGTAGAATCACAGAATCATTAAGGTTGGAAAAGACCTCTAAGAACATCCAGTTCAACTGTCAACCAAACACCACCATGTCCACTAACCCATGTCCTGAATCATAGAATCCCAGACTGGTTTGGGTTGGGAGGGACCTTCAAGCTCATCCAGTTCCAACCCCCCTGCCAGCAGCAGGGACTCCTTCCACTAGACCAGGTTGCTCAAAGCCTCATCCAGCCTGGCCGAGAACACTTCCAGGGAGGAGCAGCCACAGCTTCTCTGGCCAACCTGGGACACTGGCTCACCACCCTCACACCAAACAATTTCTTCCTCACATCTCAGCTCCATCTCCCCTCTGCCACTTTCAAGCCATCACCCCTTGTTCTCTCCCTCCCTGCCCTTGGCCAAAGCCCCTCCCCAGCCTTCCTGGAGCCCCTTCAGGTACTGGGAGGCCACTAGAAGGTCTCCCCGGAGCCTTCTCGTCTCCAGGCTGAACAGCCCCAACTCTCTCAGCCTGTCCTCACAGCAGAGCTGCTCCAGCCCTCGCATCATCCTCGTGGCCTCCTCTGCACTGGCTCCAGTAGCTCCATGTCCTTGTGCTGTTGGTGGCCCCAGCTCTGGAGGCAGCAGTGCAGGTGGGGTGCTGACACCCTTTGGTGCTTCGTTGCCTGTTGAGATCAGTGTCAGTTATGGAGAGGTGGTTATCTGGGTGAGTTCCCTCACAGGCCAGGTTGGATGAGGCTTTGAGCAACCTGGTCTAGTGGAAGGGGTCCCTGCTGCTGGCAGGGGGGGTGGGGCTGGATGAGCTTGAAGGTCCCT
>NW_010326683.1:0-2471 GCF_000700745.2 Antrostomus carolinensis | reverse complement strand
GTGGCCAGTGTGCTGGGGCTGATTGATGCCTCTTTGTGTTGTGGGGCAACTCTGGAAGGAGAAGAGCCATGGGCTGGTTCTGGAGGAACCACCATGCCCAGCTCTAGCTTAGGGTGTAAGGGAAGGGAGAGACCACCCTACTGAGGTGATACCTCAGTGATACCTGAGATGGTTTCTGTGAGCAGAACAGGTCCCACCCTGGTGACACCCACCTTGGTGACAATCCAGGCTCTGTCACGCTCTTGGTAGGAATATTTTGAGAAGTTGCTTTAAGTCTATGTAATTTCTTCTCTTATCTTCTCCAGCATCTCCTCTGCTGGTCAGAGCAGCAGCTTTGTTTGACTTCTCCTCTTTATTTGTGCTTTAAACCATCTCAGGTGTGGTCACTGGGGCTAAAAACGCCGCGTGCAAGGAACTTGGTGTCCCCAAAATGGGACATTCCTCACTTCTGGTAGGAATTTAAAGAGCAAAGATAGTCCTGACCTTTGACACTGCAAATATTTCACTGCTTCAGTTTGGAGAAGGTGGTGTAAATAATTGAGAAGACTTTAGTGGTGCCATTGTGCAAGACTTGGTCATTGATACTCCACACCAAGAGTCTTGTTTACAGCTCGGAGTAAAATGTGGAGGAGGAAACATTCCGTGATGGTTCATCTGCACCTCAGTCATAACCTGGTGGAACAGCCCCTGGGAGATGAGAGTTTGGCTTTTCCAAATGTCCCCCCTCCTCTTTATCTTGCTTCTGCAGCTCCTTATTTTTCCAACATGAGATGTCCTCACTCCAAGAAGGACATGGAGGTGCTGGAGCGTGTCCAGAGAAGGGAACGGAGCTGGGGAAGGGTCTGGAGCACAAGTGTGCTGAGTTCCCTTGTGGCTGAGGGAACTGGGGGTGTTGAGCCTGGAGCAAAGGAGGCTGAGGGGAGACCTTGTGGCTCTGTGCAAGTCCCTTGGAGGAGGGTGGAGAGAGGTGGGGGTGGGTCTGTTCAACCAAGGCCCAAGGGACAGGACAAGAGGAAATGGCCTCCAGTTGTGGCCAGGGCAGTTGAGATGGGATGTGAGGAAGAATTTCTTTGCTGCAAGGGTTCTGAGGCATTGGAAGGGGTTGGCCAGGGCAGTGGTGGAGTCCCCATCCCTGGAGGGATTGAAGAGTCGTGTAGACACAGTGCTGAGGGACATGGGTTAGTCATAGGGGACTGGTCAGTGTTGGGTTCATGGTTGGACTTGGTGACCATAAGCATCTTTTCCAACCAAAATGATTCTATGTTGGTCCTGCAGATCTGCTGCTGCTCTCCTTCCCCCTTTCTCATAGAATCACAGACTGGTTTGGGATGGAAGGGACCCTCAAAGATCATCCAGTCCAACCCCCCTGCCATCAGCAGGGACATCTTCACTAGAGCAGGTTGCTCAGAGCCCCATCGAGCCTGACCTTGAATATCTCCAGTCATATTCCCTGGAGAATATGACTGGAGATATTCAAGTCATTGAATATCCTCTACCTACCTCCTGGACAACCTGTTCCAATGATCCACCACCTTTATACTGAAGAACTTGTTCCTAATGTCCAACCTAAGTCTCCCCTTTTCTAGTTTAAAACCATCACCCCTCGTCCCATTGCTCCCTGTCCCTGTGACCAGTTCTTCCCCAGCTTTCTCAGAGGCACCTTCAGGTACTGGAAGGCCACTAGAAGGTTTCTTCTTTGTCTTTCTCCTGGTTCTCTGTCCTGCAAAGATCAGGATGAACCTCCCTGCCCCAGCACGGGGTGCAAAGCTGACCTGGGAAGCAACAAGGGTGGTGTCTGTGGGCCCTCCTGGAGGAGGGAGATCTTTTACCTCGCCAAGGTTTGTGGCTCATACCCCTGCTCATGGCCACACAGGTCTCCATGGATAATCCTGTGGCTTCACCTCACCAGGTGAAGCTGTGAACCAGGTCCCCTTGGGAGGTGAATTTCTTTGGGGTTGGTTGCAGCTGCTGGAAAAAGCACCTGAGTAGAAGCTCCAAACGTTCTTGGTTCCATCAAACTACCCAACCCAGGACGTGGAAATGCTGGTGGCACCTTCAGTTCTCTTAACAACTCCATCTTTGTTGGCAGGTTACCGCGCGTTCACCGAGGCCAACGATGGCAGCATGTGTCTGGCCATGGAGTTTGGAGGAGAAAAATCACTCAATGATTTAATTGAAGAAAGAAACGCAGAACGGTTGGGACCTTTCCCTGCTGCCACCATTTTCAAAGTCGCCTTGAGCATGGCAAGGGGGCTCAAGGTGAGTTTGATGTCAACCGTGTCTCTGTGGAGGTGAATCCACTGGTGACACTGGAAAAATATCCATGGATTTGGTGTGAGAAGGTGTGAGATGGAGAGAAGATGCTGGGATGCTTCATATGAGGTCCTTGGTGGGGTTGTTTTTTTAGTGGGGTGCTGAACAAACTTGGGTGAAACTAAACCCTTCACTCCCAGAAGGACATGGAGGTGCTG
>NW_010326682.1:5009-6951 GCF_000700745.2 Antrostomus carolinensis | reverse complement strand
GGGTGCAGCCTCTCCGCTCTGCTCCCCACACCCCTCCACCTGCGCAAAGACCTCCAAAAACATCCCCAGCCATCGCTGCAGCTCATCTCCCATGGATGCTCCCTAATCACAGCGTCTCTCAGCCTCCTCGCCGGCGGCAGAGGGGAGGGGGAGAGGGAGGAGAAGGTGGGGGGAGGAAGAGGAGGGGCGCGGAGAAGCTCTTCGCACCCAGCCCAAGGCCCACCCTGCAGGAAGGGCAGCTCCTCTCCCCCGCAAGCGACCAGACACGATTTGCCTGCTCAGCAGGTACGGCAGAGCAGACGCGGTTTGATGTGCTGTCCTCTGCAAGAGAGGACATTTGTCCCCAGCCTACAACCACAGGCAGGCACAGAGGACAGACACCTCTTACAGGACATTTCTACACGAGTTGGGATTTGCGCTTCAGCCATCTGTGACCGCTGCGTGCTGGGCTTTCCTTGCTTCCACACAGAGCGGATTTGCCAGGCTGCACTGCACCATCGCTGCGTGCATCTAATTCAAGCTGTAGCCCACAAGGGACTCTCAACTCTTGGCAGCCACAAGAGCAGTCCAAGAGAGTCCTGACTCAGACGACGGCTGAGAACATTTACAGAGCAGATCAAGACAGAAGTTAAGGACTAACGCTGCTAAATTTCCCCTGCAGCATTCAAGCTCAACGTTTCAGTGTCCAGGGAAACTACTATTGACACCTCCAACAAAATATACTGTAAAGCTCAAATCAGCAACCACTACGGAACTGAAAGCCAGGACAAGAGAGATGTATGAAAAAAAAAAAAAAAAAAAGCTGAGTTGGAAGTGTAAAGAGAGAGCTTTTTTCCTGATGGGGTCTGATAAACAGAAGTAATTTCCTGTTCCTCCCACAATCCACATTATCTCCTGCAGGAGCAATGGCAAAACAACTGGGGGGACTGCAAACTTTGGTCTGGTTTACAAATTTGGAAAGGTGGAGAGCAGAGAGAGAATCCACCTCTTTATTCCACAGGCGAGAGCAAAGCCACAGTAAGGAGAAAGCTGTGAAGTGGTCTTAACTTCCAAGACAGCTGCTTTTCATTTTTTCACCAAGAGATGTCACTTTCAAGAGTTGAAAGATACAGACATTCAGCAGCAAACAAAATTTAACAGTAGGTGTAATGCACAGAGATTTCTCCTCCCCACCTAAAAAACAAGGGACAAAAATCCTACACATGGTGGTAGGATCACTACGTGCTATTTGGTATAAACAACATCCTAAAGTTTATCACAGTATAGAGTTCTGCCCACCTCTTTTCAATGCAGGACTATATCTTAAAGTATATGCTGGAGAGTCAAATCCTGGATATTTCCCTACTGCTACAAAAGCTTCTGCTACTGTAGAAGCTACTGCTTCTCTCTTGATCCTTTTGATCATGGCTAACAATTTTACTTTATTTGAACTTCACTGCTGCCCAGGAACTGCAGCACTACTTGCTATGAATTTTCACGTTCAAAAAGTACGCTGGTGACACCCACAAGACAACTTCCAAAAAATTACAGTTATTACTACCCTCTCCCTGTAGCTCTGGTAAAAGCCTGTCTGTTCAATCCCATAGGAATTTCAGATGACTGAAGCACTGTATTTCCCCCACACATAATAACCACTGCTCTTTTATGTCAGCTGAATGCTGACTAAGGTGAAGTCTGTTTCCCTTCCCTTTCCACAAGTATTTGGCCCCTATTTAACATTAAAAGTTCTTGGCATACTCCCCACTGGGCAGTCTTAAGCATCAACGCAGTATGAATAATAGCAAATACTCCACTAAAGCCGAAATATGAAATTTAATATAGACCAGCTCTTACTGACATGATTGATTAAAAAAAAGGAGAGAGAACAGGCATCCAAAAATCACAGACAATAGAGAAAAAGATACTCTCCTCTCAACATCTGACTTAGTATTTCACAAAGGGT
>NW_010326682.1:0-4973 GCF_000700745.2 Antrostomus carolinensis | reverse complement strand
ACCAGCACTACATTCATCACCCTTGCTTTCAGAGAGAAGCCCTGTAACAGCACCACGTCTCTTCAACTTCTTACTGCTTTAAGAAAACAAGTTTTATAAACATACTAAGTAATACAGAACCCTCTAAATGCACACAATTCACCCTGAAGTGTTCCTCTTCCTCCTTTTCAGCTACGTACAGCAAGCTATTCAGCACTTCCCAGTCACCTATCTAGTATTTCATCAAGAGTCTTGAAAAATAAAGGTAACAAGAAGTACTGTGGAAGGAGAGCAAGGCTTTGTTACCATTTCCCTGGACATAATCAAGGGAAGCATTACAGAAGGCAAAACTTACGTGGAGCAGCAATGGGCTATACATACTTAGCATCAGCAAGATGCTGGCTCTTGAAGTAGCAGTTACTACATCAGGTATCTATACAAGTTCAAATTCTGCATGAGAAGGTACAAAATGTTAAATGTAGCTATGCTTAAGTTGGAGAGGGGCAGAGTGTTGCCTTCACATGAGGGAATATTCTGGCACTGTGACCAAGCCTAGAAGAAAACCAAAAAGGCGAGAGGCAGGTCAGGAGGGTGGGTTCACCTGCGCAACAGACAGGCATGCAGTTGGGTGTGCAGGAGAGCCCCGCGCGTATGTATTGCTGGGCAGAGACACGGCCTCCCCAGGGAGAAGTGCCAGCTCGGGGAAAGGAAGCATCAGGCAACATATATCCAGGATACTGCAGAATTAACGCCGTAATTCTCCTCCTGTGGGAGACAGCTTTATAAAATGCCTTTCCCTGAGACTTTCATTTTCAGGTTGCTGAATCGGATCTCCCTAATCACCGATTTACAGTTGCAATGTCTAAATAGCACGCATTTTTCCTTCAGTGCTTTAAAGACCTATTCCAAGGTGAATTCACTAAGTGAATATATTCAGCCCCTTTTTGTATTAACCACTTTTTGCATTAACCACTTTAAAGACCTATTCCAAGGTGAATTCACTAAGTGAAATATTCAGCCCCTTTTTGTATTAACCACTTGAGCTATCAGCAAACACAGCCAGAGTAACTGAGGAACTATATATTCAGCTGGTCACCATCCACTTCTCACTGTAAATGCAGATTCTTTAGTCCTCAGATAAGACTCAAACGAAACCTGATCAGTCTCTTGTTTCTGTACTAGCAGAAACATCCCTTTCCTTTCTTGGCTCTCCTCACACTTGCCCTCTACCTAACCAATACCTTTGTAAGTAAATCATTGCCAGCTGCCTCAAGTTACGTAGCTGAGGACCAAGCTAGTATCCTCCATGTATTTTATTTATAGGAAGGTATGCAATCTAGAAAGTAAGTAGTAGATCAAAACATGGCCTGTATTCACCCGTATGTAGTTTTCCTACTTGCTGGATCATAAAACTATCACCACCTTAATATGAAAAACAGTTAGGATCTCTATATTGCCCCCTCTGTATCTGATTAGATGCCCAAACACTTAAAAACTGACTCAATCTGTTCTTCTGCTACTTTTGGACTCATGCTAGTACGTTTCTGAATTTTGTTTCAACTCTATTCATCCTGCAGTTTCCCCATTTTTCTTATCTCAGGAGTTAACTTCTATACCATCTCCTTCATAAGAAAACAGTCTCTCATTTGCAATCAGTTTATCAGGCTAGCCTCTCCCTCTCTAAGCAGGCTTGTGTCCACTAGCATCTGAGAAGACGGCTCTTCTGAGCTTTTAGTCCTCGCTACAGGACAGACAGGGAACTCTGCAGAGCGAACACAGCATTAATGGCCGTCAGCAAAGCAAAGCCACCCTTCAAACCTCTCCCATATTAAGTTGAACTAATTTTGAACTCAAGAGATTGGATATCCCACCTACATCAGCGAGCACTGTCACCTGACCATGGAGGAGACACCAATTCTCACAGGATCTGCAGCCACCTCCTAAACCATCTAGAGCTCCACTAACATGGCCTTACTCAGGCTAAATACTGAAACAACACATTGTTACATATGTGTCTACTCCCACAAGTCAAAAAAACCCAAACAAAATAATCAACCTGCACGGCATGCACTACTTCTGACACTATTTCTCTATGCAAATTACAGTAAATGGAAATTATTCACCATTTTTCAAGCCATCTTCTGCTCTTGTCATCACATTTTGTATTCCAGCGAAAAAAGCAGAATACATATTCTATTTTTCTCTTTTATAGGGATTAGGCAAAACATTTTTCATTTCTAAATAATTTATCATTTGCCTCCTCCTCCTGCTTTTTTTCATTTCTCAGTCAACCCTCCTACTAAGCCATCTATTTAACTTGCAAGACCATCAAGGGCCTAATACATTGATTTTGTCAAATCTGAAAGGCCTCTAAGGACTTAGATCTTGTCTTGTTCACTTCTTCTAGCAACAATTGCCTCTGGCATTTCAACTTGTTGCACTCCCTGCTTTCAGCATCTCAGACTGCAGCCCAGTTACTCTCATTCTCTCCCTCATCCATCCCACCCGCAAAGCAACTTTAATCCCTGTAAGGGATTTTTTTTACACACTAGAAGACACACACTACAAGGTACGCTACTCTTTGTGCGTATGTATATCCCTGGAAAACAGAAGACCAACAGCTTAGGGGAAGAGTTAAGTTTTTTCCTCTTATCATAAGACTATAGTGTGGTTTCAGGTTTTGGAAGTCTCCAGGACTAATGAAAGCAAAAAAATGCTTATTCAATTTGTTGAGAAGTCAAATTTGCAAGATTTCTCCATCCAACTTACTTCTGCCTTTGAAGGCAAACTTTTTAGTTTCCAAACACACCACACTTAAACACAGCACAAAGGAGCAAGGTGTACAGCATCTATCCTTCAAAAAAAAATAATCACATCTGTTCTGGTAAGACAGATCTCCTAGGTAGAAAAGACATTCAGCAAAATCAGTCTGCAACGCTTCTCGTTATAATGAGTGATCGGTACACACATATATAGATAAATCTTCTATAAACATACTTCTAGCTCAGCTTGCAGAAGAAAGATCTCAAAAAGAAAAAAAGACAACATCACTTCATAGAGTAACCATTTCCAGATACAGGAATTTTTCTGTCATCCTACGCTACTTCCTTTCAATCTCCTCTTTGCTACACAAAATTATTTTGTAAGGCTGAAATAATGACTGAGACAAGCAACTTCAGATCCCTTAAACTTTATTACAGCTTCAACTCTAGTGAGATATTTTCTATTAATAAAAGGAAGAATGGTAGATTGAGACACTAACCTCTGGCTGACAGTTTTTTGGTGTTGATGATTTTTGCAGCATATTCCTGTGATGAACTTTTCTTTACACATCTGCGGACCACAGAGAAGGCTCCCCTGGAAGAAAAATAAGGAGGGTAGGAGCTATGAAACTGAAAATGAGAATACAATAGCATCAATTTCTGTCCCCAGAGCGGACCAGATTAAGGACAGGGCAGAAGACATACACAGGAGGGAAACAACACCTGAGAACCTGAAGAACAGTGCATGCCAATTGATCAGCAAATAACAGCTAGTCTGTATGGTACTTAAGCCTTCTGAAGACCCCTCAAGGCCCCTCACAGACAGCACAGTAAGAACAGCACACTGCAGGGAGAGGGAGATCATATGGGCACAGAGACAGGACACGAAGGGATTGATGAGTGGGAAACAAGCAGCCCAGAACAACGCTGCAAACACTAGCCACTAAGTCCATCTCCCAAAGACAGTATCCGCAGCAGTTACATCAGACAACCAGGACTCATTTCTCCCACATTGAAGTGTCATGTCTGTCACAAAATCACTGTAACACTTTGCAGAAGTTGATAGTTCACTTACACCTCTCTACCCACCTGCAAAATGGGGATAAGCATGTACCTATTAATGAAGTGAGCAGGAAGCTACGAGGCTTTGTACATTTTCTCAAGCTGGAACTATTGATATTATTACAACTATTCCAAAGGGCCACTTGGAGGTCTGAGAGAGAGGGAAGAAGGATTTCTTTGAGGAAAAGAGATAATACAATAGAGGGACCAAGGTGAAGATAGGGACTCAAAATCTACAGGACTACACAGATGAGTGCTTGAAAGCAGTCCTTTTTTAAAAAAACAAAACAAAAAAACCCCCAAACAAAACAGGGTGGAAAAAGAGTAACAACTGGCTTTACAGAAAAGATCTGAAAAGGGGAAAGGGATAGATAAGAGCAAACTGGCAGAAAATTCCGAGTCCTTCAGACCAGGAACGCAAACCCACATCTACAAACAAATGGACATACTTAAACTACAAGAAAGGGGAATAGAAGCTGCACAAGGGCCCCGCAAGACAGTTAGCCCTACAGAGAGCCTAAAATAGCTTGAATACTCCCAATACTGCAGAGTCCTGCCTTTTTGTCCCCTTCCTCAACCTCTAGATACAAACCAATAAGCAGCAAGGTGAGCACCAGCACTGGGGCCCGAGGTTGGTGACACACAGCTGCAGCAGCACGGGGAGGGACAGGGACATTGGGCTGGAGAGGAGATGCAGCACAGCCCAGCAGTTGGTGCAGGAAGGGAGGGAGCGGGAGAGCAGCAGCACCCAGGAAAGCGCTGTCCCCATAATCCTACCCTGGCCGTCGCTACGCTGTGTCCCTGTCCCACAGAGTCCCCCTGCAAAGCCCTGTCCTAGGGTGCAGCGGCAGGTCTGTCAATGCAGAGACAAGTGCGGAGACAGGGAGGGAAGGAGGAAGGGAGGGAGAAGCGCGGTGCAGCAGCACCTGGTCCTTTCACAGGGACAAGGAAGTGGGGACCGAAGCATCGCAGAGCGGCAGTAACAGCGCCGTGTCCCAGCGCAGACACAGCTGAACGGAACAGCAACGTGCAGCAGGGAGACGGTGCGGGGAGGAGAAGGCGGCAGCCTGGTCCTGCGAAGGGGAAGGGGGGGAAGAGAGGAGGTCCAGAGGTGCAGCAGGAGCGTGCAGCTCGAGGCAGGCTGCGGGGACACCCCCACCCGCGGCGGGG
>NW_010326681.1:0-5343 GCF_000700745.2 Antrostomus carolinensis | reverse complement strand
CTTTGAGCTGTTGACCACAACTCTTTGAGTTAAATAAAATGTTTTTGGACCGTTTCACAATATTCTCTGGATACTCTGAGCTGCTCTAAGTCTCCTGAGGAGATGAACAAGAGGGATCTGATGAAGCAACATCTATCTGCGGCATATGGAAAAACCAGCAAAGGACTGTAATGTACAAACCATATAGCCACTCACTCACTTTCCCTCTCCTATGGGACAAGGGGAAAATAGAAGGAAGGCAAAAAGACTTGTGGATCAAGACAGTGACAGTTTAATCAGAAAGAAAAAGACACTCATGCAAGCAGAGCAGAAAGAGGAATTTATTCACCACTTCCCATCAGCAGGCAGATGTTCAGCACTTCCTAGAAAGAAGGGCCTCAGCAAAGGTAATGGTTGCTTCAGAAGGCAAGTGTCATAACCACAAATGTCCCACCTTCCTCCTCCTTTCCCTGAGATTTTAATATTGTGTGGTATGGAACTTTACTTTGGTCAATTCAGGTCAGTTGTCCTGATTGTGTCCCCTCCCAGCCCCTTAGCCACCCCCAGCCTACTTGCTGGAGGGAAAGTGTGGTGGTGTAGGTTAACCCCAGAAGGCAACTCAGCCCCACACATCTGCTCACTCAGTCTCCCCAGTAGGATGGGGAAGAGAATCATAAGAGTAAAAGTGAGAAAACTTGTGGGATAAAGGTGACTTAATAGGTAAAGCAAAAGCTGTGTGTACAAGCAAAGCAAGGAATTCATTCATTACTTCCATTGACAGGCAAGTGTTCAAACATCTCCAGGAAAACAGTGTTACATCATGTAAAATAGTCAGTTGGGAAGACAAACACCATAATTCCAAGCGTCCTCCCCTTCTTCCTTCCTTCAGATTTTATTGCTGAGCTATAGAAATATCCCTTGGGTCTGCTGGGGGTCAGCTGTCCTGGCTGTTGCCTCCCAACTTCTTGTCCATCCCCACCCCTCACTGGTGGAGAAGTGAGGGAAGCAAAAAAGGCCCTAATGCTGAATAAATGCTGTTCAGCAACAAGAAAGACATCAGCATTTTATCAGTTATTTTGGTCACTAATCCAAAACACAGCACAACCCAAGCTTCTATGAGGAAAACTGACTATCCCAGACAAAATCCATACAAGGATTCCCATACAGAATGGGAATGAGAAGACACCTTGATGTTTTGCAAGCACTGTTCAGCAGTAATGGAAACATGGGTGTGTTATTGCAGAATTATTACTGGGGGTAACTTAGAAATCAAAATACAACATTGTTCACTTATTAAGGAAAGGTATAATGTCAAAGAAGATCCCAGGGAAGAGTGCAACAGGTATGCAAAGAATCCTCTCCAAGGTGGTTTCCTAGACAGCCTGGTCTGCAGATACGCACAGAGGGTGGAGTGGAGTGAAGACTCCTCGGCTAAACTCTGTCAATAACTGCAGAAAAACCTCAAGGCACCAAGAAGCTGATAAGCCACTTGTTTGCAGTCCTAGGCCAAAAGTCTGTCACTGTTTAGACAAATGCCATCCTTGTGTGAACTTAGAATATACTTTGTCATGATAATACCAAAACACAGCTCCGGCTTAAAGGCTACCCACCTCCAAGGTGCGACCACCCCCCTACTGAGTGTATGCTCTGAATTTTAGGCAACCTATACCGTAAAAGGGAAGAGAAAGAGTTTTTAACAATCACAATAAAGTATGACTAGAGTCACTCAAGCTCCACCTTGAAGGTAAAAACAATATAAAAGTAGCCTAAAAAAGGGGGGATGTCAGGGAAGATACCATTGCAGACCCCTGACCCCAAGGACCAGCCAATGGGCTGAGCCTCTCTTCACACCCATAGGGACACCCTTGAGTAAGTCTTACACTGCCCCGAGGACTTTCTCAGAGACTTAAAAATCCCTATAGAATTGTTTTCTAACTTAAGACTTTTAGTAATTTGTAAACTTGATGCTTGTATATACTTCTGCAAATTGTAGATTATCACTGGCATTCCACAGGAATCTGTATTATTCCTCTTGCTTTATTAAAGTGTCTTATTCACTTATCAAATTGCTGCACAATTTCTCACTGGGCACTGCCTGATAGACCTTGAAAATCCACAGATCATGACTGGACAGAAGGTGCAGGGCACTACCAAGTGAATTCAGAATTAATGCACCTGGACATGTAGTGCCACATTGAGTAGACTGTGCCTGTCCGTAACCAGCCACACCGTTCCCCACTGGACACGGCTAAATTCTGCAGGTTGAGCTGTGAGAGTCTGTAAATCATGGGAAGATAGAAGTGCAGTGCACTATTGACTGAATCCATTGCTGTCAGACTCATAGTGCTGAATTGGACATCACTCAGGATATAAGCCCAGCCACCCCCAGCTCCTCTAATACCTGAGGATAAGATGGAATGTGAGGGGGGTTTATTTCCTGCTTTAACACCCTTTTCACGCAAGAGTTATCAACACTGGTTTAGTCACAAATACAAAGAACAACATCATACAGTCAGGTATGAAGAGAGTTAACTCTATATCAGCCAGGCTAGGTACAATTTTTTAATGTAAAATTCTAAGATGTCACTGTTATGGTGATACATTATTCAGGCATGAATGTGCTCCTCTCAAATTACCTCTTTGTCCATATATAAATCATGAAATCTGCTAAATCATAGATACTAATGAAAAGTGTCAAAAAAAGCATGAGATGGAAAAGTTAATTCTATTTATGGAAACAATTGCACCCTTCCTATCCATCCAAGTGTCTTACCCTTCAGTCAGAGGGAGTTACTTTGTGCTCTAAACACTACAATAACAGTTTAGATTATAATTCTCCTACTGCTGAACAAAATCACAAAAAAAGTCCATATATGAAACTTGAAGATTTGATCAGAGGAATAGCAGGGATGCAGGAGAAAAGATAAGAATGACACAAAACCAGAAGTAGTACATATGAACATAACACTTAAAAGGGGAAAGTGTATCTTTCAAGGGGGAAGTTACATATTGAGAGCAAGATCATGAAATTTAACTGCTAGTAACTTTAGGTCAGTCAGTAACAGGAGACCCTGAGGAAATGTTTCTAGCCACATCAATCTTTTCTGTTCCTTTGAAATCTGGAAGTTTAAAGAAGACAAGTTACTAACCTGTTGAGTTACCCTAGAGATACCATATAGAACTTCATTATAGTGAAAGAAAGACTATATCCTACTCTGGGTTATATTGCATGCAGGTCAATTTGGAACATTATTTCCCTTCCCTGCAATATATTGTTGTCCACCACTGAAGCACAAGATTCCAAATGGTTCTTCTTCCTAAGAACATGAGGGTAACCACTCTACTTCTTGAAAACAAATGAACATTTTGCAAAGTACATTGGATTTCTTTTTGTGTGTTTTCTTTTTTATTTTTTCATCCTATGCCACGACAACTAGTTATTTGTAGAAATGACCAAGTTGCATGAGAATGCCTGCTAAGCTTAAAATAGGCAAATGAGCATTTGATGGACTGAGCTGTTTAAATGCCATTGAAGTTCAGCTTTGTTAAGAAATGGTTCCTTGCAATCAACTCTTCCAGGAGAACATACCATAATCATTTTTATCACTCTTACTGAGAGAATGATTTATATTTTTAATGCTATATTTATTTATATTAAACAGTAGTGGCACACTTCACATTTTAAAGTACTCATAAAACTTTAAATGACCAGGCAGCACTTACTTTTTCTTAAGTATCCCACTAGTAGACTTTTAGTTCTACTTCAGCTTTGTCCAGAGGCCAGGCATGTAAGCCTCAGAAAAGAAATTATATTTTTTAATGACATAATTCACTCATAATGTTTACAAAGACCAGCCTTCTGATTATTTTAATATCTCAGGTAGTGTCAGCTACTTTTGATTCCATTTATACATTCTTCAGGAGACTACAAAATCATACTAAAGCAATACTAAAGTTTAACATGAAAGGAAACTAAAACAGATCAATAGTAAAAGAAGGGTTTGAGGTTAGCATGATCTAGGATGAAATCTTTCCAACAAGGATCAAGAATGAAGGATCAACAAGGGAGAGAAGTGGAATAGATGGAAAGACAGAGATCCAGGCAGCCCAGTAAAACAAAATAAAATAAAAAGTCAATAGAACAGAAAAATGGAGAGGAGGGATTGTGAAAAAGACAAATACAGTTGTAAATAAAAAACTTGGAATATTTAAAGAAGCTTATTTTCAAAGGGTAGCAGCTCAGATTTTCTTAACAGAAAAGTTCAGTTCATTTAAGGTCATCATGTAGAAGATCAAGAATTAAAAAAAAACCCAAAAAACTAAACAAGCATATCTGAGTCACTTTGAAGATCTTGACCTACACACTGATCTACTTTTGCATCCACCAGCTATGTTATGTTCTTAAGGACTCTACCTTAAGTCTAAAGATTGCACTAAACAGCAATAATCAACTGAAATCTGGGTGATCCTTTTGTTTATTTTCTTGAACTGAAAACATTTGAACAAGATTGCTTTAAAGCTGTTGTAATGGAAGGAACAGAATCTTCAAAAATCTTGAGCAAGTGACATGGAGAAATAATTTTGGAGTTCAGAACAAGCAAACCAATGCAGATGCAAAATTGTAGTGGTTGTTTAGTTATGTTTAGGTGCAATTGCAGTATTCAGGCTGAGGATTCAAAGAGGCTCAAGTGTAGCTTTTCAAAGACAAGTTCATCTACCTTGTGGTAGTTGCACCCACAGGTAGAGATCATGTGGTCTTGCACTTAAACACCCTCATCCCCCCCCCCACCCCGTCCCCTGGTGAGACAGGAAGGGAATCACAACAAAGAGGTCATGGATTAGAATAAGGACAAGAAGGGCTCACTTGCCACTTATGGTCACTGGCAAAACAGACTCAACTTGGGGAAGAAAAATCAATTTAATTCATTGCCAATCATCCGAGTAGGATAGGAAGACATAACAACCACATCTTAAGACACCTTCCCCCCACCCCTCCTTTCTTCCCAGCTCAAATTACTTTGCTCCTAATTTCTCTACCTTCTCCCCCACAGCAGCACAGGGGACAGGGAATAGGAGTTGCAGTCAGTTTGCCTATGCCGCTCATTCTGGCATGAAAGTCCAGGAACAAAATGTTACAAAGTGAGCTTCCCATGGAGTCACAGACCTCTTTGTGTTCAGCTCCTGGCTCTGGTATGGGGATGTACATGGGCTGCAGATGGGTCTCTGGTTCAGTGCACCTCCTTCCTGCCCCAGGTCTGGGGGTCTAGCCCCACTCTGGCATTGAGCATCTCTGGGGTCTCAATTCAGTCACACCTGCCTAAAGGCTCAGCTTTCTGTTCCAATGTGGAGTCCTCCATGGCCTAC
>NW_010326680.1:0-35267 GCF_000700745.2 Antrostomus carolinensis | reverse complement strand
CTGCCCTGGTGAGGCCACGTCTGGAGTATTGGGTCCAGTTCTGGACTTCTCAGTTCAAGAGGGACAGGGAACTGCTGGAGAGAGTCCAGTGGAGGCCACAAAGATGATGAGGGGCTGGAGCATCTCCTGTGTGAGGAAAAGCTGAGAGACCTGGGACTCTTCAGCCTGGAGAAGACTGAGAGGGGATCTGATCAATTCAAGGTACGCTGATTAATAGAAAGGAATATTTATGAACATGTACTATAGTGGGACAACTAAACACAAATCAAACCATCACTTTTTGTCCTTTTGAGAATAACTTTTGTTAAACAGAGAGAAGAATCCTCTCTGACTTCACAGTCTCACACCACCTAGCTTGGTCATGATAACAAAGCAGTAAACTCTTGGCCAAACCTTTTTCTAGGATGAGCAAGTGCAACTCAAATTCAAGACAGCTGAGCTTTGTGCAGTGTATAGTAGGGATATGCTACTTTCATTTGGGTTTGTTCTCAGATTTGCCAAATTTAAAAAAAAAATAGTTTATTTTCTTGCAGAAGGCACTTTTGGAATGTCTTTGCAAAACTGTATAGAGAAAAGCAGTGTCTCTGTATAGGTGGTACCTAAGGGATCATGAAGATTTATGCCTATAGATCTTGACTCAACAAGGAACTGATTGTATGTGCCATTATGTTCTTGAATAAATGGAGGAGGATCCATGTAACAATTGGGAACTACTCTTTCAGTTAAAAACATCCTCTTGCATGATAATTGCTTTCTTTTGATCAGTTCAAAAGTCTTTTTACCCCACAGATACATACTCATAAAAAGAGCCAGTAAAATTTAACAGTGAATGGTATAAGCAAATAGTTGTGTCCTATAAATCCTTTAGTGCAGTCATGGTAAATATACGATTTGCCATCTGCTTTTGTTTATATCAGGTAAGTAGAGCTGAAATTTTCAAACTGTGATTTGTGGCTGAAGGAGAAATATTTAGGCACATCATGCTGGTTCTTCTTCTGTTTCTCACTGAGAGAACCTGTGTGGAAGGGGTAGATGAACTGTAGAGTAAAAAGACCAAATATTAACTGAATTTTTTAAAAAAAAACTTCTTCAAAACATCAAAAAGGCCCCACATAAATGCCTTCCAATCAACATTTCTCTGTGAAAACAGTTGCTGAAAACTGCAAGCGCATTGGTGTTTTATGTGTTATTATAAAAGAGAGGAGAGATGTGTTTGTGAGTTTGTCAGAGTGATAGTGAATAGTGTTTGCAAACCATTTGTCCAGAAGAATCCATTCTGTTAAAAGTTTTGAAAGGTGCTGAGCTGATGGATTTGAGCAACACGGAGTCTCTGGTAGAGTGGTTTTTCTTCTGAAGCTTTGGTCTGACTACAAAGCTTTGGGAACTAATGGTACATCAATGCAATTGACTGAGGCTTAGCCAGTTGCCACTGGAGCTTCCAAGAGTGAACTGTTTGCTGCTGTACTGGCCATGGCTGGACTGAACCTGCTGACCTGGGGACCTGGTGTTTTCTACGAGCCATGGTATGGCAACAGAACCTGAGCCTTCATTGCACGACAGCATCAACAGTAAACTTTGTGGTATAGATGTGATGTAATGACTCCTGAAATGAATGCAGGTCGAGTGAGGGGATTCTCCCCCTCTACTCTGCTCTCGTAAGGCCCCACCTGCAGTGCTGCCTCCAGTTCTGCAGCCCCCAACACAAGAAAGACATGGACCTGTTAGAACGACTCCAGAGGAGGCCATGAGGATGATGCGAGGGCTGGAGCATCTCTGCTGTGAGGACAGGCTGAGAGAGTTGGGGCTGTTCAGCCTGGAGAAGAGAAGGCTCCAGGGAGACCTTCTAGCAGCCTTCCAGTGCCTGAAGGGGTCTATAAAAAAGCTGGGGAGGGACTTTGGACAAGGGCAAGGAGTGACAGAACAGGGGGTGATGGCTTGAAAGTGGAAGAGGGGAGATGGAGATGAGATGTGAGGAAGAAATTCTTTGGTGTGAGGGTGGTGAGACAGTGTCCCAGGTTGGCCAGAGAAGCTGTGGCTGCTCCTCCCTGGAAGTGTTGAAGGCCAGGCTGGATGAGGCTTTGAGCAACCTGGTCTAGTGGAAGGTGTCCCTGCTGATGGCAGGGGGGTTGGAACTGGATGAGCTTTAAGGTCCCTTCTAACCCAAACCATTTTATGATTCTATGATGACTGCTTCCTATTCTACTCACTCATGAAGCCAGGGTCTGAAGTTGCCTTTGCACAGACAAACAGGGAGTATTTCCTCTCTGAGGTGATGTCATCTAAGATACAAAGCATCAAGTTCCTTTCTCTTTTTTAGTGTAGCAATCAAATTTTCTTATTTCACCGTGGAATAAAGTATAATGCATTTTAGAATGGGACACATCTTCAGGCCCTAGTTCCCACTGAGAAAAAGGACAGGCTTTAATTTTCTTTCACAGCCTGACCTGTTACTTTCCCTGTAATCTCCATCTATGTAAATTCAGCAATGTAGTCTGTAAATTAATTATATTTCCTCATGGTTTGTTGGGGAATGAGTACTACGTCTGTGTGGTTGGGCTTAGAATAACTTCATCTGGTTTCAGGGAAGTTGTCCCTGATTTACTTCATTTCATTTGAGAATATAATGAGAATGTCTGAGTAATGATGCAATTTAAATATTTCTCAAATTAGTTACTAGTATTTGAAAACCGTGAATGGCTGGAGTTAATGTAAGAGTTTCTAATCTATAGTCTGTACAAAAAGACAACCGATCACCTGCTGAACATGGTCTTTTCTCCTTCCCCCTTTTTTTTTCCTCCCAGGTTCTCTGAAAAAGTATTTTAAGTAGCCATTGTAGCTAATGATATTGTTTCATCGAATTTATAAAGAGATAATAATTAATATTGCTCATTCACTTACCTCTGAAGTGCTCGTGCAAACTTGTTATTAGGAAACTTAAGTTATGATGATGCTATTTGCACTTATTTCTGAATACAAGTTATTGACCCACAACTGCTTAAAAGAAACTAAATCCTTCTAATCACTTAAAAAAATACAGAAGTCTGCTCTTAAATTAGAGGATTAACTGGCTAGGATTGGCTTTGCATATGGAATGGCAGGAGGAAAAGGGCAGCCTGAGTCATGTAACTGGCCTTGTTTATCTCAGTAAGAAAGAGAGGAAAATTTAATTTAGTGCATGCAATTTAGCATGCAAAAGGTCAAACTGGTGCATGCCTGCAGGTAGTTAATCAGAAAACTGCTATGATTCCCAACTCAAACAATTTTAAGCAATAGAAATGCAAATATTGGCCCTTGCTCTGAGAGGCTGATATTCATAAACCCTTCTTGCTTCTGTCCTGAGTGTTTTACATGATAGAAATTATTTTAATTAAAAAAGAGGGTGTCTTTCCACCTTGGGTTCTTTTATTGTCTCCAGTAGGGTTGGTGTACATCAGAGCAGGAGTGCAGCTGGGGCAGGGTGCCTCTTGGGTGGACTCAAGTTTATTTTAATTGAGTCTTAAAAAAAAAAGAATCCTGTTTAACACATGGCATGTGCCATGTGCCATTGGACAAAAAGCCTCAGATCAGTGACAACTGAGATGGAAGAAAGACAGTGGCTGGATCAGCTGAAAGCAGATCTTAGTCTAGATGAGGGAAGTGGGTGTGTGCAGGAGTTCCTGGGAAGTCTTTTGTAAGGGAACACTTCCCTCCCCTCTCCTCAGTTTTTCCCTTCTCCCCATATTTTACATTCTCTATCACTTTAGAGTTCCACTCTGCATTTTCAACCCAGTGCAGACCATCATGGAGCAGTACAGCATCCGAGTTCATTAGTGTGCCTGCTTCTTGTTTTATAGGCTAGTAACCTGGGAAACACATTGCTTTGGTTTTTTAAGACGCTGAACATCTTTTAGTTCAAGTTCCCAGATGTATGCTACAATTAGCCAAAAGATACCATTCTTCTGTCCCATTTTTCCTTTTGTAAATATACAGAGTAGCCTTTTTTACCCCCACAAGGTCTTACAGGAAAACTACTTTCCTTCCAAACCTAATCTACATAGACATTTCTATTCATCTTGTAGTGCTGCTCTCTGATAGTCAGTTGTGTCCTTTTCAAAATCATAAACCCCGATCACAATAAACTGGACTCAAATCAAGTGTTGCTGTTAAATCTTAGGTCTGATTGGGACCCTATATGCGGTAAGTTTGGCGTTTACATTTCCCTCCCACATGGCAGAAAATGATGTCTGCCTGCAGAACCCAAAAGTCTTTGAGCCGGTTGTACCAACGCAGCTGCTTTCTTATTTAGTGGAGCTACTCACAGGCAGGGTATTATTTTCATTTTCCAAAGTCTGCCCTGGCTTACAGAGTTGCTTCAGGGCATAAAGCTTTGATTTTGATCTGTAAACTCACATGTGGTTTAGGTTCTGACTGTTTATGGGCATCATCTTTTCACATACCGAGTGCCTTGTGGAAGATGCAGATTTCCTTCAGCTCACCTTGTGTTTAAGGTAAGTGTGAGGTAAATGGCAAGGGGCAGCAGGGACCTTGAGAAAGCCTCCCCTTCTCCTTGCAGCATCATCATGTACTTGAGCTTTGCTAGGCACTTGTCGTTTCCAACCATTTGGCAACTGAACGAGTCAGACATAATCTAATGTAAACCTCATTTATTTCTGTTCCCAGAAGGGAACAGATGAGGAGGCTGGAGTAGTTTTAATGATCTTGGACTGTGTATGGATGTCAAGGAGACGATACCATTGTTCGCTGTGGCACGTGTTTTTATGTTGAAATGATGAAGATGTACCCAGACAGGGCACATTCAGGCCTGCTTCATGACTGTGGTGTGCAATGGCTGGGAAAGGGCCAGCACAAGGGCTGTCCCTCTGCTCCTTTCTCTCACCCTGTGCCAGTGCTGAACGGATGTTTTAATCGTTTTAATTGTTAAGTCTCATACCTCAGCTGAGCTGTGGGGCAGAAGCACACTGCTCAAAGGAGCTGTGCAGTGACTCAGGCTGCTGAGTGGGAGCCCTGGCTGTGAAATGCAGCTGGCTATTTCCTGCCTGACTGGTTGGTTTTGCTTACTGGGATATGAAGCAGAGAGAGCTGTACACCCACCTCTTCCTCTGCCTTTCCTATATTTTCCTACTGGTGAAGTAACCAGTAGGGAAACAGAAAAAAAAAAAAAGGGAAGAAAATAAAATATTGTGAAGGGGGTGATGAACAAATGCAACTTTCCATTCTCTTTCCATAAATCTAGAGGGAATGTATTGGATTTGACCCAAAAAGTCTAGCGAGTATTGACTCTATTTTCTGCACTCTGCTTGGTCAAAAAATTCAGTTTCATTTAATTGAAAATACAAGTGCAGTTACTTGATGGCATTTCCACTATTGTTGTTGTCTAGGTATCTACCATCCCAGAAACAAATAAAGGCTCTGGTCCAGCATCAGAGAAGGTCTACTCCAAATACCACAGAGGATGACAACAGAGCCCTGGACTGTGGGAAGGGAGAAGCTGGAAAGATAAAGTGGCAGTAATAGACTTATGTTTGGTCCTGTAAATAGAACAATTGGTTCGTAAGTAAAGCTTGTTTAGATGTCAAGTTAACTTCATTTCTAACAGTGGCTACCTACCTACAGGTATTACAAGAAAAATGTGACTCTTAATTAAGGGAAGAAATACTTTCTTTTGGGTGACCTTTATTCCTGTTGAGGTTTTACAGAAACTTGACTGTTTTAACTGTTGGCCATTGCTTTCTGGAAATCAGGCAAATTCACAACGATAGGGCTTGTCTCTAAAGGTGAATTACCATCAGTAAGCATTTTAGTGCTTAAAGCTAAGATCACAAATAGCTGCTTTGATTTAATTTAGGTGAAGAAACTTCAATGAGAAAGTTGGTATGTGTAAACTTAACCACGTACGTAAGTCTGCAGAACTAGGGCTTGTCATGATTTTTTAGTTACTTTTTAATGCCACTTTCTGTAGGCTTAGAGGCAGGCTATGAATTCTGAATAAGAAAATGGTAACTTTGTCTAGTGTTTCTCAATTTATTTATTTATTTATTTATTAGGGCTGTAGGCTTCATAAACAGGAGAGATCTTTTGAAGGTTCTAACAAGTTACATCAGTGAAAGCAGCTTTCAGTCCACACAGCCAAATTTTCTCATGAAGGTGCTCATTGTATTCCTAAATCTGTAGCTCTTATAATAGGCTTGAGTCACTCTACCCAAGAAAGAAAAGGAGAATTGTGAGTCACTTGCAAAGAGGTTATGAAGTTTTGAACTGTGAAGCACAGAATTGTCACTTAGGAGTGTCACCTTCCCCTTAAGAGAGTCAAAGTTGAGGGTCCACTGTGCTGCTCAGGTTCTAGACAGTCAAGCAAAATGGTGACTGTTGGAGGATGTTGTCACAGGAACACATGAAGAGGTCAAAAGGTTAATACCTTTAGGAAACAGTTTTTGAACAAGCATCCTTTTCATAGTATTTCTCATCTTTCCCAGGAATGGTCAGTTACATAGAGAGCAGCACTAAGGCAGAGCGTAATATGTGGTTCTGATTGAGTTTATGGAAAATTGCAAAAGCAGACAGTACTGGATTCATTCACAAACCTTTCTGTTCCTGGGAATGCTAAGGACCAGAACAACAGAAAAAAAAACCCCACTCTCCCTTAATCAAAGCACCAAGTGGTGTTCTTGCTGGTAGCTTGTCACCAAGGCCTGACAAAATTCACATACACACACACAGCCTGCAGTGGACTGTTTAAATTTGACTCCAACTGTGATTTTGATGACTGAATTACAGGGTTAAATATGTTGGCCATGAAGGCTGGAAAACCGGACTGAGTGCTGAAAAGCTGCGTGGTAGGGAATAAGGAAGACGTTCTCCCCTGCAGGTCTGCAGGCCCAGGGAATGGTTCCAGGTGTCTGGTGGCACTTTAGACTCTTACCTAAGGTAGCAACACACATATCAAATTCAGCCTTCTCATGGATGTTTGAGTGGGTGGTGTGGTGAGAAGACCCACACAGCTGTGGATCCCTAGCTTTGTACCTTTCCAATGAATCACGACCATAGTCCAGTGCCAAAAGCAATCCCAAAGAGACCTCTAAAGACTCAGGAAGTGTGAGAGATTCATGTGGATTTGCTCATTGTGGCAAATTATCCTTTAAAATGTGTGCTACCAGACTTCTAAAGAGTTTATCTCCTAGTGTGTGTTTGCCTCAGTACTGCCAGTAAAAACCCCATACCTCTAGAGAGAAGACACAGGAATTGATTAACATTGTGTGGGTATGATAGAGTGGACTTGCCTAACACACTTTTGCTAAATTTACAGTATCAAGCTTCCCAGATTAAAGCTTTTGCTAATTATAACAAGTAGATCAGTAGCCTTTAACCTGGCTCAAGAAAAACGGTCCCTAACTTTCCTCAGACCTGTGCTGTGGCTCATGGGCTTATAAATGCCACAAACATTTATTCATCTCAGGGTTTTTTTGCAACTGAATGCATTACTCTGTAGTTTGATTGACTGCCCAACGAGATGTTTATAACATAGGGAGGCTGCTTACCATCGTTGTCAATCATTTGACCAAATGCCTGGAAATCTTAGTGACTTGGAGAAATGCTAAGCAAAATGGTCATTTGATCAAATTATTCGGACATTTTATTTTCTTATGGTTTTAGCTTTTATTAGTGCTGTGTATGCAGGTAGTGCTTTGCACTCTCTCTCTCTCTCCTGTAGGAAGATAAGAATTTTGATTCGTTTGACATTATGACTCATTTAGCTGTGCTGTGGCTACTAGGCTTAATAACTGCTGAGCAGAAGGGCAGAGAATTTGTGTACTTTTACTGTCCTACGGCATATTTCCTTTAGAAAATACTTTGTCTTTAGTAATAGCACAAAACTGTAGTAAGAGTGTGGAATGTAGGTGGATAAATTAGGACATCTGACACAAAACCCACTTTGCCAAAGGAGCTTCAGGAAAGGAAATAAAACAATGCGTTGTGAAACAAACAGGATGCTACCAAAACTACACGGTATGCTTGGGACAAACTGGCAACAGCGAGCAGATAGGCCCAGGTGTTGCTTGAGTGCTGTATCCTGCTTCTTTTGAAGTTTTTGTTTTTCCTGGTTATATAGAGAAAGAATTGTGAACCCTGTGTAGTGCAGGTCTATAGCCAGGATTTTAGGAGTTACTCGCAGGAGTTACTGCTCCCACAGCAGTATTGACACCAGTATTTACTGGGTATTTATTATATGCTGTGCTTGAACAGACAATGCACATGTTGTCTTATGGCAGAACGCTTGACTTTATGGAATATCATGGGAGCTCAGACTGAATTTCATAGGTGGAACTACTTATAAGCATTATATATATATATATATATATACACACATATAGGGAGCAGGCATGTTTTGCAAGTTATTGAAGATGGTGGAAATCAACCTGTTAATCATAGCAAGTTTCTGTGATTTTAAATCTTATGGGAATGCTGGTAAAATACAGGTGCTCTGAAGTTTTAACTCCAATTTCATCTTGAAGTAAAAATCCAAATTTTGTCTTAAGCCTAGTCTAGAAGTAGATCCTGATGTAGACTGCATTTACATAGCTGAGTTAAAGGTTTGTCAAAAACAAAATGGAAAACACAAACATAAATTCTCCCTGTAAGACAGAGAATGCAGTGGGTGTGCTCACGGAGCTACTGTTCTGATATGAAAATAATGGAAATTGGTGAAGGATTAAGCCCATGATGTTCTCAGTTTTTGTTGTTAAACTCAATGCTAATGCCAATGGGAGATTTTTCTTTTTAATTCTGGAAGAACTTGAAGGATTTGGTCTATAAAGAAGGAGAGGGAATTAGAAGTAGGATACAGCCTGAATTTAGGAGATGATAGAGCATTTCTCAAGAATTGGAGGCTGCAATGTGATCATAAGAAATGAAGAAGGGATTTCATTAATCTGAGGTAGAAGCAAGCTACACCTAACTGAAAAACAATGTTAATAACTCCACAGAAGAATAAACATTTGAATTAGAATCCAGACATCAACTGACTCTTATCCAGTATTAAATGGAAACACATGCTTCGTACAAGGAGCTAGATCAGGGTGGGAGGAGGAGGTGGCAAGAAGCCCCAAGCTCCTTTTCATTTCAGGGTTATACTCAATCATGCCAAAATAACCCATAAAGTTGAGCCAATTCAAAACCATTCGGTTCAAGGCTGAAACATCTCTCTCTCTCCCTCCCTAGCTTTGTTCATAAACATGCTTCAGTCAGGTGTTAATTACAATCCCCAGTAAAGCCTCAGAGCTGTGCAGATTCTCCTGGGGAAAATGACTGGACTCAGCACTTTGCAGATCTGTTTATTTTACTTTATTGCACTTTAGTTACCCCAGCTGGCTTGCTACACACAGAGAAGAGAGGAGAAAGCCCAGCACACAGAAGAGTCCAGGGAAAGGAAAGAGTATCACCCTTCCAAACTGAGCAGCTTACACGAGAATTGCTTGCCCATAGTGTGTTGATTGGGTGTTGAAGTGTCCTTTCTCTGGGGACCTGGCCTTTCAATACCCTGAAAAGTTTGCCTCTTGCCAGGCAGACTCATTCCAAACCATCTTCTCTTGTGCCACGCTTCGCAGGCAAAATGCAAGTTTGAGAACATCTTGCCACATGTTGTTTATTATTGTTAATAATAAGAATTATTTCCTAATCTCTGATGACGTGATCAGCACCGAACAAGACACAGATAGGCACAGAGGATACCCTGAGGAGTTTATCATTTTGAAGACAAACATAGATGAGACAACATGCACTTGGAAGACCCTGAAGTGCACATTGACCTACTAAGAATTTAGAATGAATTAACTGGGAGTGGGAGATGATTCTTTCTTATGCAGTTTGTTTTAAAGAACAGACTTTTTAACTTGGGCTCTGGAAAGAAAATGTCATGAAAAGCATGCATGTCACCTTACTATGCCTCTGGGAAATAACTGAGGCCATACTCTTACTTATCTAAATTGGCAGACTGTTGTTGAAGCAGATGCAACTCTGTTAAGCTACATCAGGTGGGCATCTGATCACAGAGGTACACAGGCACCTGAATGTTTTAAGATATGCCAACAAGCTCAGTGTTCTGAGCTCACAGAGGACTGAAGATGAATTTGAGATCTTGTGTGTCAGCTTGCTTGCTAATTCTTGGAATGTGCACTGAGGTAGAGAAATGCTGCTGTACAAGTGAGGAGAAATGCCTGATATTTTTACACTGCCTAAAGTGTTCATACCAGAACAATCAGTTCTTAAGTAAAACTTGTTTAGGTGGCAAATTAACTTCATTTCTAACAGTGGCTATCTACCTACAGGTATTACAAGAAAAATGTGACTGTTAATTAAGGGAAGAAATACTTTCTTTTGGGTGACCTTTATTCCTGTTGAGGTTTTACAGAAACTTGACTGTTTTAACTGTTGGCCATTGCTTTCTGGAAATCAGGCAAATTCACAACGATAGGGCTTGTCTATAAAGGTAAATTACCAGCAGTAAACTAAGATGTGGAATGACGTTGCTGTAGCTGCTCTGCACTAAGACCCACTATGGACATTGAGTGTGCACACTGAGAGTTCCTTTGTATGAAGTGGCTTCCTCAACTGCATGTGAAAGTACACACGCAGGGAGCAGCCAGCATGGTGTAAATTCACACTGTAGCTTGTAAATTCACACCCTACCTCCCTTGTATAAGCAAACTCAAAGGCCTTGCATTCATTCCACTGGCATGAAGTTGAATGAATAGATGAACCTTACACCTTGCCCTGAAGGTAAACACGTTTGGGCTGACGTGATGTGTAATGGAGGGAATGCTGTCAGGAGCCGGAGCGTAGCTGTAGATAATCTTGGGAGAGTCAGTAACTATTTCCCAGTGGCCATGAGGGAGAGAGGGCATTCTTATGTCAGAAGGTAGAAGATCACCTAGCAATCCTGAAGAACATGAGCATGACTTGAAATATAGCTACAGACTTCTTGCCTTGTGTGTTGTTCCTTAGTATTTTTAAGGGAATCTCATTACTGAATAGTAGATTTCTCTACCATTTTAGGCAGAAGGAATATTATTTATTTATTATCTTTGGCAGTGAAAGTTATAGGAGTGCAGCTGAGCCCAGACCTGCCAAGTCTCCTGTAGCTGAAAAGGAGACTTTCTCACAGGATTCTCTTGGCCTTTCCTAAAAGTCTCCCTCTCTAATGAGTGTTCCTCAAGGTGTTTCAATGAGACATTTAAAATATCTTTCAAGTACTTTGAGCTGTCCTTCCAAACTGCCACTACTTGACGGCTCTGTAAGGCGCAGTCATCCAAGGCTGAGCTGATTCCCATCTGCAGTAGAACAGCAATGTTGATCTTGTCTGCTCAGGTTTCACTGCAGGTTGAAAGCAGTCTAAAGATTGAGGGGCCCTCCCGGAGAGGAATGAGTATCTCCCGTTCCTCCTGCCACTGTTACTTTTGCAGGAATATACACAGAGCTGCCTTTCACATTTTATTAGATTCTTCTGTGAAAAGAGTATCTTTGTCCAAACATGCATGAGCCATCAGGCTGTTTTTCCAACCTCTGTTATTTGACGGCCTCAGGAACCCATTTGTAGAATGTCCTTTTACCTAAACACACATATTTTACCGTGAAGTATTTATCTTTGATTAACAGCCTAAGAAATTGCACGTGCTCAAAAAACCCACTCGATTGTCAGCAACTGGGGCTACAAGAGTTTTGTTAAAAATACTCGCTTGTGTTTGGACCATAAAACTTAAGAAAGCAGTGAAAAAAACATAGTGACTAAAAACTTCTCCCTGCATTCCTGAGCGTATGCCTACAAAGTGAAATGGTGTTGATTGCAGACTAGGGAGGTGACAAGCATGAACTAGCTACTACGGTAAGAGAGTCAGAGTGCTACTGTAGGCTTCAAAATGGGCAAAGCACAAGAGCTCCTGCATCCTCTGTTACTAGCTGATGCCAAAGGCCACATCTTCAACACTTTAGTTAGCCAAGTGAGCCAGAATAATTCCTGCACAAACTTATGCTTTTCTGTTTTGCAATCACAGCTTCATTTCGCTGTCTGCATGTTCTTTTTTTTCAACTTTGGAATTGGATAGGTCATCTGAGGAAGTTTTAATTTATCTTCTGTAACGCTCACGAGGCACACTCAGGGGACAATCCTACTTGTCTCAGCTATCTCTCATGGTGGGTTGAGTTCTGTGGAGATTTCTCTTGCTTCCTCCCTCCTTCTGATAGAGATATATCTTAGATAACTAGCTTGAACGGGATGGCGAGCTCCTTGTCAGTCGGTTTTAGAAGAGATCAAACCAGGCCCAGAGAGTCAGCACAGACTGTACGATCATGCACCTGACAAAATTGGCGTGCAAGAAATAACCGTGGACTGCCATACTTATTCATTATGGGTCTGAATTCAGCTCATTTTTTGTACCTGGAAATTTATTGTTACTATTGAACTCTGACCTGTGTGCTATACAGAGGAGAGCCACACTGTTTTAGTAGGTGCTAAATAAGCAGTGATATTGGTGATGGCTTGCCAGAACTGAAATGAACAGGTTATCTTCTTGAGCTTCTAGAGCTACCTGCTCCAGAGATGTGTTTTATATTTTTCAAAGGCCAGCCTAGGCAATATGACAGTATTTATCAATGTATGCTGGGAGTAAACTCTGAGTAATAGAAGTTTGGGGTACTGGCCCCCTGAGGGCTGTCATTCAATTATGTCCCCAGCACAAGATGTTAGAATTTACAACTGGCTGCAGAGATGCTTCTCCACAAAGGATCTGCCACTGAAGCTGCACAATTATGTGAAGAGTGCAAACCAAGAAGTGCTTTGGTCTTAGTAAATGTAGGATCAGTGACAATTTCTGTTCTAACCATTTGTCCCCTATCTCATGCTGTCAAACTCATGAAACTATCCTGAAAAAAAAAAAAAATAAGGGAATGCTGTAGCCACCTTGTGAAAGTGCTTTGTTTTGCCTAGACATGCAGGATACCACAGTCCAAGCTTAGGTTCTCCTCTTGGGACATCTTTTCGCATCTCAGTTGCTTATGCACTGCCTAGGTTTCGCAGCAACCCACAGTCCTGCTCTTCTCACTGCCCTTGTACTGTTTGCTTGTATTGTGGAGTTCTGTGGTTGTTTCAAATCAGAGCACAAGAGGCACCAAACTCAGTTGTCTGTTCTGGTTTGACATCTGGTAGAAGTGAGCTCCTGGTGGGGATGCAGAGTGTGCTGTGGGCAGCCTTGAATATGACACCACAGTCCAAGGGAACTCCGTTGCAATCCCTTCTCTGTTTTGACCTTTGTAAGTGAGTAGGTTATGCATAATGGTTACATTAAGAAAGCATTTAAGCTAGGAGTTCATATTCCAAGTTAATTTTAGGTAATTCCTACTACCTATCATAAACTTCTTCAGTTCTATTAAATATTGGTGTTTAATTGCTTAATACATTGTCCCAGTTTTGCTAGGATAAATTTTCTTCTTAGTAGCCAGAAGGGTGCTGTGTTTTGGTTTCAGTTGATAACATACAAGGACCTCCTGTTTGGGTAGTTTGCAAATGGAAAGGACTGGGAGGGGGGGAAGTGTAGTAATTAGCAAAACCTGGAATTGACATTTGGATAAGCCAATGAGATATTTCATATCATATCACATCACGTTCAGTATATTAATGGGGTTTGACTGGAAAGCAGAAGGATTCTCTCGGGAATTCTTTGGGTTCACTCTTCTGGATTACACTTTCTGGGTTCCTTTTTGCTCCCCCGGGATCACTTATCGCCGGGTGGTGAGCAGTTGTACTCTGCATCATTTATTAAATATATTTATCATTATTATTTTCATTACTATTTTAATTTTATTTTACTCCAATTATTAAATTGTTCTTATCTCAACCTACAAGTCTCCTTACCTTTACCCCTCCAATTCTCTCCCTTATTCCCTGGGGAGGGGGGGTGGCTGCATGGTGTTTGGCTGTTGGCCAAGTTAAACTACTACATACATGAATAAGTTGATAAAATCATTTACTACATCAGATCACAACAGACAGAGGCCAACACAGCATGGTTCAGCCCCTGGCCAAAGCCTTCACAGGGCCTGGACACCGGCACACGTTGTACTGTGAAAGGAGGTATTTGGATGAAGTGCCAGCATTGTTCCTCACCATTTCTGTGAATACCACAGGATCTGTACCTGGTAGCTGGTTGGCCACAGCGTACCTAAGAAGGGATGTCAGTTTTAGCATGTCAGGTGTTAATGCTCCCTGAATATCATCTTGTTAAACTCCTTGGGTATAGCAGCAACATGCAGACGTATTGAACTCATTAGTTACATGCAAATGGTTTGAACGGAAAAGAACCCACACTAGTATTATTTTTAAGGAAAGATGAAGTAATGTAATGCAATTATAAGAGCCTGCAATATGGCTGAGTTATTCAGAAACACTGTATTTGGCTTCAGTGACACAGCTGAAAAAACCTTGGAAGTCAGAAACACAACAGGGACACTTTTGGTTTAAAAAATACTTAATGTGAAATCCAGGTTTTGGAAATATTGACACAAATTATGTTTTGATTCAAACATATGTGATTTAACTAATTATCTATGGGCAGAATCTGGTCCTTTTATTTTTTTCTCTCTTATATTTTTCAGCCTAGAGCACAGTTCTCAATTATACTGCTGGAAGTTTGAGTAAAGTGAGATTCCCCATATTTGTCTAAAGCTTAAATTTATGCTAATGGAAAGAGTTGAAAAGTTGGTTTGTTCTTCATCTTTTGTTCTCTTGAGCATTCTGTATTCTAACTGAAAAAGAAATGGAAAAGGTGTAATGTGACCTGAAAGAAAAGCTGCTCCTGTGACACCTCTTGACCACGAAGATTCAGACCATATTTTTGGAGTAGTTATGCAAACTCAAACTGCATTGTGTGCAGTTTGCTCTTCCACAGATTTTTAAAGTCACTGAGCAATCACTACAATGAAGTAGTTGGTCCTTGGGCGTATTAGTTTCCTTCTGTTTTACCTCATTCTTCCTGTGTTAAGCTCATACCTTTCAGATGAACTCTTGTATATATTTAAAAATTGCTACTAAAAGTCCAGCTTTTCATTTTGCTTCTAAGCATTTTTAATAGAAGTAAAAAGTTTCTGAACCAAATAAGAGATGACATTTTAATTTCTTCTCCTCTGAAGTTCAGGGGTTAAGAAAGCAAGTTGTATTGTAGAAGTTCAGGTCATTTCTGCCGCTGGTTGAGAATGCGAGTTTGAAGGAGGGACTCACCTGTAACAGTACCTTGATGCAAAGATATGGCTATATTGCCATGTTAAAGTTCATTTAGAGGATAATATAATGTGGATGCTCAGCTGGAAGGTGTGATACCCTTGCTGGTTAGTATTTTAATGGCTATTTTAATCAGAATGTCCCATGACACAGTATTTAGGGTAGTCTGCTGGGCATTTTGGGTTTAGGATTGAGGAACTGAATTTAGATCTTTTGTTTCTCTGGATAGTATTTTAACGTTTAGGCAAAATAGGTACATGTCACCACGCCATCTGTTCACTATTTTCCCCCCCCCATCAGCTAAAAATTTTAAGCAAATCAGATAGACAACTTCAATCACATTTTTTTTCTTCTGCTTAGAACCCTGAAAATATAGTAGGGATGTTTAAGATTTATCTCTTTAGCTTATTTTACATTCCTACACTGGGAAAATTGATTTCTGGGTAGAATAAAGGAGGAGTTTTGTGAGTTGATTTTGTATAAATCCTGTGAGTTCCCTGTGCAATCTGATGGCAGATAAATACTCAAGACAGTTATGAAGTTTTATGATATGTCTGCAGTGCAATCAGAGAGAAAAGCAGATATTCTGGGTACTTTCTGAAATGGCTTCTGGGAGTGAAATCTGTGCCACCAATAGTCTATCCTGCCTGTGATAACTGACCCAGAAATCATCCCGTCTGCTATGACAGGGTCACGCCTTCCTAGGCTGAAAAGTATCAGGTTAATTGCAAAATTTGCTAAGTATTTAATTGATATCTGCCAATCGTACTACTTACTTCCTTCTTAAGGAGTCTGGTGTTTACTAAATCAGTTTTCTAGCTGGATCAGCCTTATTTCTTTCTATCCCCTGAGTTCACTAAGACACTATGATTAAAAACCCAGGAGCTCTGGGCTCTTTCTATATTCAGTGGAGAGTGGTATCTCAAGAGCTCACCTAAGAGTGGTAACAGAGGATGGTTTCTAGCTTAGGTGCCACCATTCATGAAGTCTAAAACTAAGTAGGGTGACCCTGAGACTCCTTGCGTTGCTGTAAGTAACACAGGACTGATGCACAGTCTCTCAGGAAAGTCTGTTTAGATGCTTCCCACACATAAAAAAGTGCAGTCCAAGTGCCAACAGCTACAACCTGCCCTTCTGGGTATGAGTGGGGCAGAACAGAGGATGTGGAGACAGTGGGTTTTAACGCATTTTTCAGACCTCTTGCTGCTAAAATCTGCACCTACCTGTAGAACCTGTAGTCCTCTTTGATTCTGCCCACTAATCCTTTTTTTTTTTTCTTTCTACCCATCTATTTTCTTTTTTGTCACTTCTTAAAAAAAAAAAAAAAAGTCTAAGCAACCTCAATTTTTGAATGACAACTTCTGTGAGCAGAACTGCTCTGCTGCTTTATCCCCCTTCCTAATGGCTGTTTTTCCACAACACCATATGAAACCTTAATACTCGGGTAAGGTAGAAATAAAGAGAAAAAGAAAGCATGTGTGTGGAGGATCAACCCAGAAATCGGAACCATGCCATGTAAAATTGTGACAGCTGTTTCTGTTTTTATTGACTGTTTCTTTTGGATTCATGTCTCTTGACAACTGCTGCTCATGTGAGCAGGAAGGCATGCGGCATGACATCGCTGTGGGCTGCGGGGTCCTCGGGCCAGGAGGAGGTGGAGAGCGGAGGGAAAGGAAGAGGGTGTGGTGGTGAGGACATTTATGTGGGACACATCAAAGCACATCCTTGTAATATGTTACAGTAACCCAGGAAATTCAGTGCAGATGCACTGAATAACCTCACGGCCATCCGGGGTTCGCAGTGCTGTTGCTGCAGCAGCTGTCACAGTACTTGGTTTTTGGGATTTCAGTGAACCCATTCTTCCCCTTCTCTCTCATCCTACTCCATTCTCTTCATTTTTTCCTCTTCAGAGCAGTCTTGTTACACAGTATGTCATGCAAATGAAAGTAAGTGTGCTACAAATGAATTAAGCTGTGCCTCTTGTAAGCTGGGAAGGAGTAAAGAAAGTGGTTATTATAGCCTTTTTTATTTTTATTTCCTTGGATGTGACATTAAAAAGACTGTTCAAACATGGAAACAGTGAATTAGGTAATTCTGTAGATGGAAGGAAATAGCAAGAGAGACATTTTTCCATGTAGCTACTAATCTTCTTTTTGGACAACATGAAGTGTCTACATCCTTTGATAGAAACACTAGATGGGATGTGAAAGATAGGAAATGCAATTTCAGATGCTCAGCTCAGTTCACTGACCAAAGAGGGAAAAAACTAGAAAGAAGTCTGAAAAGCACAGTTGGCTTTTTTTGTGCTCTCTCTTTATTCCTTGGAGTTGCTCCATTATAAATCAGGCTACTTAAGTAACTGGCCAGTCTGAAAGGGGTAGATCCTGATATATATCTATATCTATATCTATATCTATATCTATATCTATATCTATATCTATATCTATATCTATATCTATTCTTTTAATTTTTATTTTTTTCCATATGCAAAATGCACATATGCCCATATATTCATATAAATGGTTTGGAATATACACACACCCTTCATATATCTTACTCAGCTACTATGATGTTATATACCATGGATGTATATATCAGTGCCTTAGGTTGACAAAAAGGCTGTCTTTAAAAAAAAAACCCTCTGCTAAACAATGTAAAGAAACAAAACTGTACATGAAGAGAAAATGGCTCTTATGTATATTCATTTGAGATGAAAATAAAATAAATAAATAGAAAGTATTCTAGATAAATGCATTATATGTTATTAAGCATTACTTCTTGCTCAGCAATTTGTATTGTAACTCCTTCTCCCATCTGTCCCTGGTTTTCATCCATATGTGGAGCCTCAGTGTGTCCCTGATACTTGTCAATGTGTCAAAACTTTGGCACAAGGAGAAGGAAAATAGACCAAAACCTGGAATCTTCAGTCAGAACACACTGAAGTCATGTGAATTGGATTCAAATCCCAGAACCAGTCATACCTCTTCAGCTTTTGATTAGAAGTTAAACTCAAGACTGAAGGGCACATAGCTCTAAGGTTCATTGCAGCTTTAGCTAAAATGAAGACCAGAAGCAGAGACCTGCTTGAAAGAAGCCGTGCTCCATCCAAATGTGAAGAATTGACATAAGTCACCATTAACAAAAGCAGCACCTGAATGCAAAGATCAGGTAAGTTCATTCATGCTGTGAGGACACCAGTTCAGAGTGGTACAGAAATCTGCATTTTTGATGTGCAGATCATGCCAGTTTTGCTTTAACTAGTTGTTGAACTGGGGTCTATGTGTACTATGCTAGTTTTTTCCTGAAATATGTCTGTTTGAATGTACAAATTATGTTTCTGCCTAGAAAAAATACCCCATAATATCCAGTTACCTGGTTTTACCTATGTCTGTTTACGTATGACTTTTACCTGTGCAGGATTTCTAACTAATGAGTCACTATGGAAAACTGGTGCTTTATGAGCAATAGAGATGCAAAGTGAGATGCCTGTGAGTCCCTATACTCTCCGTTAATGCTCATTCATGAAACAGACATTCCTTTAAAATCTGGGAGCAGAACAAAGCTGTAAAAACAACTAGTGATGTATTTTTTGTGACTATACATTTCTAGGCCATTGCCATCTCCATACAATTGATTGAAAAAAAGTAGATAGGGTGTAATGGGAGAAAAATACTTTAAAAATGAAATTTCTAGCAATTCATGGCTATGAATGAATGAGAAATACTAGTATAAGAAGGACTTTTGCAGAATTTGGGGGGTGTTAGTTTTAGGTCACAAAGAAATGTTCAAATAAACAAATGAAAAGTTTGACTAAACAAATAAAATCCCCAGCAGATGTGAAATAACTGCATCTTCTGAAGTTCCAAACTGCTTGACAGTCATGGAGGTAACTTCCAAATTACCTTTAGAGAAACTGAATTTGATTGTTCCTTCCTAGCAAGAAATGCTTGCAGCTCCAGAGATCCTCACAATGGTAAGATAAAAATATTGCAATTGTAAGGATAAAATATAAATGAGTATATAGGAGAATCCTCTGCCTTTCCTTGATTTTTTATGGACTTACTGGGACAGGATGCTTTCCCGTGCACTCTGCAAATCCAAAGCCCAGACTGTTACAAGCACACTGCTACTGGCATACGAGCGCTCCTCTTGTTTCCTGTTGATCAGCAAAAAATCTTTCCCTGGATTCTCCTCTTGTCTGGTTTTTGAAGAAGACAAATATCCCAAAGTGATAAAGAACTTAAAAGTTGTTGTTTTGGTTTTTGCTTGAAATTTTTTTCAAAGAAAAGCAGCTTTTGATCACTTGGGGATGCTGGGGCTCCTTTTGTTCCTAACAGGGTTGTGTCATACTCTCCACTTGCTCTTTTTTCATTCTCTGATGTTTCATTTCTCCTTGCCCAGAATATACCAGGAAAATAATTTCTGCTATGTTTACAAACTCTGGAATTTTAATAATTGAGCCAAAGATTTTTCTTTTCTGACTGATTTTTCAGTATTTCCTCTCAGATTATGACTTAGCTTTCAGAATATTGTTATTTCCTCGCCTGCTTTTTTTTTTTTCTCCCAAGTTCCTTGTGTTTCTAACTTGCAATCTAACTTGCAATACAATCTCTGCCTAGCTACAGCTGAGTCACTTGAAATTTTACTGCTTGGCTGTTTGCTGGTGATCAGTATGTGCCATTTTTGGTGTGACTTACAAAATTCACTAAACCAACCTTGTGTTTAGTAAGCTAGGAAGGAGGTTTTTTGCAAAGTGACTGAGTATCTCTGAGAGTCCAGTTTTAATAGAAATAAAATTCACATGCCCAAATATCTTGGAAAATCTGAGATATAAGCCTCAGCTTCCACCTTTTGGTTATTCTCTTCTCAAATCATGTATTGCAGGTCAAGAAAAGACTTGCTGAGAAAGAGAGCAATCTTATCTTTACTCCTTTCTGGGTCAGATGGAGTTTTAAGGGAAACAAGATAGTTTAATGGGAGTATAACACCAGCCATTGCGGGTAGGGAACAACAGCGGGAACCTGGTAGGGTTATATTAAAGATTGTGGGAAGAGCTGAGTGGAAAAAGTCAAACAGGCAGGTTGTGTTGGACATGGAAAACACTGGAGCAGGATTTTATCAATGTCTATAAATACCTGAAGTGCAGGGGCCAAATGGATGGGGCCAGACTCTTTTCAGAGGTGCCCTGTGACAGGACAAGGGGCAATGGGCACAAACTGGAACACCAGAAGTTCCAGACAAACTTAAGGAAAAACGTCTTTCCTGTGAGGGTGTTGGAGCCCTGGGACAGGCTGCCCAGAGAGGGTGTGGAGTCTCCATCTCTAGAGATGTTCAAACCCACCTGGACACTTTCCTGTGCAACCTGTTGTAGGGAACCTGCTTTGGCAGGGGGGTTGGACTGGATGATCTCCAGAGGTCCCTTCCAATCCCCACCATTCTGGGATTCTGTGATTTTTTTGGGGACTAAAGCCAGTCACTCTAGTGATGTGGATGGCTGTTAGTGAAGGAAGTTGGTAATTCCTGACATGTAGGTGGAAATCCAGGGAGGAATGCGGGCAGGGACTGGCTCTGCACGTGGCAGGGTTTGTTTCTTTAATCACCTAAACTGAATGTGGGGCAAAATATTTCTCAGTGCCTTGTATTTAAATGTTCCTGATTTGCCCTGGCACATGGATACGTACAGAGAAATGCTGCTGTTTGTTCCAAGTCCATTCCCAGCTTTACATTCTTTTCCACAGGAAAACCGGAAACCAATCCACAAACTGTCATACATTTTCACAAACTCTGCAAGCTGTCACTTTCTTGCTCCTTATTATTTTGAAGAGTCTTGCCCACAGGAATCTGCTGTCTGTGATATAAAGTCAGAATGTCTCTATCTCGGGATTGCCTCAGCAGTAATTTTAGCCACCCCCTGCTTCAGTAGCCCTGCAAAGTCACTGCGACTGTGACTACACTGGACGAGGTTAACCATAAACCTGACCTTGAGCAGATTTGTGCTTTACTTTCTTGAAATTTCATTGCCAGGAAAATTGCCTAGCAACTATTGGAAGAAAATTGCAAACAGGGAATACGTTAGATCTGGTTACATCTTTATGTCTCAAAAAAAAAAAAAAAAAAAAAAAATTAGTTTTTATTTAGTTTTTTTTTTTTTTTTTTTTTTACAGCTCAAACAACAGAGCACGTTATGGCTGTGGGCTAAACGTTTAAAAGTTGGCTTCAGTTGAGCTGAGGGATAAACAGGATTGTTTTGATGGAAAAAAACACTTGGATGAAGCCAGAGGATCCGTGCACAGAAAGTATAAACTGCAAAGAGAAGCAGAGAAAATTGTGGCTGATGCTAATCAATCAATAAAGCGTACGTTTGCGATGAAATAAACTAGCCAGAGTTAGGGATAATAGCAAAGGTGTGATTTAATTCCAATAGCATACTGATATTCTGGAACAGAGGGAGGTCAGTTTTCTTTCAAGGCCTCTCTGAGGCTTATGTTTCTCCTCTGTAGTGGTTTATTTGTTTTTTATTCCCTTCTAAGTGCTAGTCTTCTTTTGAACAGAGCTGCGGCTTTTACTACTGCTTTTTATAGTGTGTACCACAAGTTAACCCTTTCAAAACCCATCTTTTTTTGAGCCAACCTCAGGGTACAACAAAACCTCAAATCTAGAATGGAATTCTAACCAGAAAGGCTTAAAACCTCTCTAATGAATTAGGAATAAGAAGCTTGATATTTCACTTATTAAAGTAGGGGATGGGGGACATGATTATATTCCTTTTATTATTATTATTATTTTTTTTTCCAGTTGGTTAATATAATACAAGTTCTAGAATCGAATTAATTCCTGGCATTCCCCACATCCATGTATTCAACAATATCACAGCCAGACAATGATAGCATAAAATAATCCAGATGTCTTCAGTTCATGCAGAAAAGAGTGAATGTTCTCTTTCACATTTCCAACTAACTGTATATAAATAAGATTAATTTTCTCTAAAAAGAATATCTGCATGCTTTTTAGTTAAGGCTGGTTTGAAAATCTGAAGGTAAGGAGGTAAGTCTTAACAATATCTGTAAGTATGCCAGTAAGTGGCTAGTACAGATATACATTTTTTTTTTGCTATGCATTTTTGTGCCATTTTCAGGTGTGAAGGCTGTTAAAGGAACACACACGCACAAATGATGTGAAGATCAGCTTTTTTCTTCCCTTTTAACCAATGCTCATACATTTCTTCAGAATTCGTGCTAACAAAATTATTTCCCTGTATTTATTGATGCATATATTGTAATATGTGCTTTATGTGAACTGGCCGATTTCTTTCTCCTAGTGTTCCTTGTTTGCATTAAAATCCAAGAAGACAAAGATGAGTGTGGGACTTAATTGAAGCTTTATTTGTTCGTTTCATTTTGACTTTGGATTTTTTTTTTCTTATTTTGTTTGGAGGTCTCAAAGCTGGTGTTTGGTCTTACCTGGTTGCCTTCAGAGAGTCAAGAGGGTCAAGGCTCCTCTCTCAGCTGGCTGTGGGCTTCTGTGCAGGGAGTTGTTAATTAATGCATTGCAGAAGTGTCTCATTTCGCTGCACATAGTGAGTCCAGTTCTTGAACACAGGACGGAGCTGGGACTGGTGTTGCTGGTGTATTCGGAGGTTTAGAGTGGTTATTAGGAAAAATTTCTTTACTGAAAGAGTTGTCAAGCATTGGAACAGGCTGCCCATGGAAGTGGTGGATTCCCCATCCCTGGAGGGATTTAAAAGACAAGTAGATGTGTCCCTTAGGGACATAGTGGTGTTGGATTGATGGTTGGACTTGATGGTCTAAGAGGTCTTTTCCAACCTTAATGATTCTACGATTCCTTGTGCTCTCAGAAGCCTCCTTTGCCTGGATCTTCTACTGATGCCTTCTCCATTGTAAGGCGATTTTGAACACTGCTTTTCTACAGATCAAAAGCAATTATTTGAGTCTGCCTTACTAGTATGTGAGCAACATGTGAATTTGAGTATTTTGACTTTTAACATATGCAACACAGCAAAAACAACTAGGCAATACATAAATATGCTTTACATTGTTGTTCCTGGTACACAGAGTGTTTTCCATGAGAATCCTGGATCAGCAGTTGTTTATCAGCTTCTGTGTTACTGGAAGTTTGGGTCCCTCACTCCAAGAAGGACATGGAGGTGCTGGAGTGTGTCCAGAGAAGGGCAACGGAGCTGGGGAAGGGTCTGGAGCACAAGTGTGCTGAGTTCCCGGCTGAGGTAAGTGGCGTTGTAGGAAAAGAAGACTGAGGGGAGACCTTCTGGCTCTGTCCAACTCCCTGAAAGGAGGGTGTAGAGAGGTGGGACTGAGTCTGTTCAACCAAGGAACAAGTGACAGGATGAGAGGAAATGGCCTCAAGTTGTGCCAAGGGCAGTTGAGATGGGATGTGAGGTAGAATTTCTTTGCTGAAAGGGTTCTGAGGCATTGGAAGGGGTTGCCCAGGGCAGTGGTGGAGTCCCCATCCCTGGAGGGATTGAAGAGTTGTGTAGACATAGTGCTGAGGGACATGGGTTAGTCAGGGACTTGTCATTATGAGATTAATGATTGGACTCAATGATCTTAAAGGTCTTTTCTAATCCAGACCATTCTGTGATTCTGTGAAGGACCAGTGGGTTTTGCTGATTTATTAGAGCTGTCCGAAGCAGCTCTCATCAGCAGTTTTTCTGTGTTTGTGTGCACATGTAAGAGAAGCAGGCACAGGAGGGAGAGGTGACTTTAGTCATCTTCTGCCCATTTGTGGAGGAATGGGATATTTCCTGACAACTCCAGTAACCATCTGAATCAGGTTTATTCTTGCTGCTAGACTTGTGATATTCTGTTTTATGCAGAAAACATATTGCTCTGCTTTTCTAAACCAGGTTGTAGGCGTGATGTAAAATTCTCTTGGGGGCATTTTAAGGTAATATTGTTTCTTCTTGTTGCAAGACTCACAGTGGAAAAATGGGTAATCATACCACAGGAATCGCTGCATTACAGAATTCCTTCATGACATTACACTCTGCTGAACACCAAGGCATAACTTACATCACACCTAAAGTCATTAAGTGTGGAGACAAATTGCTTCATGGAGGGAAATCTTTTGTTACTGGGTTTATTCGTCTTTCGTGTGAGTGTTCTCTTTACCATATGTGGTCTGTGGAATAGCATCTAGGGTTGCTATTTGAAAATGATTCAGTTGGCTTGTTTCGAGAAACCTCCACTCTCATGTGTTGTAACCAAATTTCTGAAGTAAATTATAGCCCTGTGGAACTACAAGTGGAGAAAACAGCAGTCTTCAGATGACATTTTGATGGTTAAAGGGCCCATTGCTGTTGTTTAACTTGCACCACTGATTATTTCTGTTTTGTTATTTACAACTGTAAAATTTTTAGCTTTACAAAGGAGAACCTGCCTCAGGTGAAAAAAGAATGATTCTTATTTAAGGCTGGACCCGGAGGAGTGAGAATTTCTCAGAGGAAACATAACCACATTTTGTGCTCTAATTCAGTGCCCCACAGATCCAATCTAGCGTGCAGACAAATGGAGCTAAATACAGTGCTTAAATGTGCATGTTAAACCCTTGCCAGAAGCTACAGTTATTAAATAATACCAGGATCTCCCCCAGTCTTCTACTAAAACAGTTGGAACTGACTGTCAGGCTCATGTTTTCCGGGCAGATTATTTCAATCCTTTGGGAAAAGGAGAGCCACTCTAAGAAGTTAATACCTCTGGGGCAGTATACTGGAAAGCTTCATTTGATCTTCTCTGACATATATGACAGTATCTCATTTTCAAGCTGAAAAAGTCCCATCCATGGGTTATGCCACTACCAACATGTATAAATAAAGCTCCAAGTAGAAAAGGGAAGAGAGATGGGATATTGGAATGAGTGGCAAATGTTATCTGAAGCTCTTATTAGAATCCCACTATTAAAAAAACCACGCTGGCAAATCTGTCAAATAACAGCGGTACGTTGTTGGCTTATTCGTGCTGCTTGGCTGAGTGGATGGGAATTGTCAGCACAGGGATGGTGTCAGTAATCGGGGAGTACTAGTGTTTTAAACCTCTCTGGCCAAATCTGTAAAAGGACAGCTAGCTGAGATCATAGTCCTCTCCATCAATTAACCATGTCTCACAATTCAGCAGTGTGAACAGCACTCATTTTGTTGTGGTCTAAGGTATGGAAAAGAAACTCTTTCCTCCAAGGACCCCTGAGGAAGTTGTTGTATAAGATTAGTGATAGAACAATAATAATAATTTAAAAAAAGGATGGAGATGTAGAAAGAAAGAAGCTCCTTCCACAGTCCACATCAGCCATAAAAAGGCTTTATTAAAAATTAAAATTAAATAAAAAAATCTCCTCTGGGTGCTGGAGCTATGCTGGAGAACGGCTGCGGCACAATAGGTTAGGCAAATTGAGATACAGGGGCAGACAGGGGCAATTTCTTGCAAATCCTTGACTGCCTTGACCATCTGGTCCTCCCGGAGAAGGATATTTCCACACATGGTTTTTATCAGTGAGACAGAATTGCTGGACTCCACTGTTGATTCCAATTACAACACCGTGTTTGAAAAAACCTTTAAAAGCAGCACCTTCTTCTCCCTTGTTTCTTCAGCTCTCTGAATTTTTCTGATACTGTTGGCTCTGAAATAGGTTGAATGGGACAATGGGAAATAGCATTTCAAAATCCTTCATTGTGCAAGGTTTTTCTGTGTTTGGTGGTTTGTTTTGGTTTTGTTTTTTTGTTTTCCCTCTACTACAAGTCAGAGCTATGTGATTCTGCCTTCTTGGCAGTGTAGTTGCTGATTCAAACTGAAATGAGAAATTGGGGCCATTTAGGGCAAAAGTCAACGAATGTTTGTAATCCATGATGCAGATTTCTTATCAGTAGTGGGGACAAGATATTCCTGGCCTATTCTTCACTGAAACAAATACAATTCCAAGATGAATATTGCTTCTAAAGTCTAGTGTTCTTTTCTAAATCTTAGTCCACAGGAAGGTCCCTGTTCCTAGGAAGGAAAGCTTTTTCAGCTTTGCTTTCTTGCCTTACCTTGAGCAGTATCAGAGATAGTAAAGACTGGAAATTGGGAGTTTTGCCAGCTCTGGTTTTTGCCAGGCCTTTCTGACTTTGGGAAAACCATTTTTCCTCAGTTATGCCTTTGTGAGATAGAAGCAAGCATACATCTGCTTTCCACGCCTCTCAGGAGACTTGACTGATGACTATAATGGGCTTGTAGTTTCTCAACTGGAAGGCGAGGAAGATCAGCAGTGTATTACAGTGGTACCAATTCAGGGGAGAGTGTGTAACCTCCTCTTCACCAGTGAAGGACAAATCTACTGCTATAACAGCCCTTATCTGAGCAGTATGCTCACTGTATGCTGATTTAAACAGTGCAGGTCTATCTTCATTAGAAAGGAGCAGAATTTACAACTGTTCAGGACAAAATTCTTACTCTCTAGAATGGATTTTAAAAACTACTAAACTTCACTGGCTTTGAGTTTCTCACTGGGAAGGGGAGGGATGACAGAACTACTGCTATGAACTGGCAAAGCTCCACTACTGCCAGTGGTACAAGGGAAAAATTTGGTGAACCTTAGCCAAAAGCTTTCAAGGCTTGTATGTCAAAATCAAGTCAGGAAGACAGAATTAGAAAAACTTATTTAAAAAAAAAATATGAAAAGATGCCTCATAAAGCTACATGTCTGTATGGGATAATTTTATTGCACAGTTACATTGCTGACATGGTAACAAATCAATGAAAGGCACATTAAATATTTTCAAAAATGAATAATGTAATAACACAGCATGTAGCTTTAAAGTGTATTGACCTGGATATATCAGGCCCGAGCAATCATTTCTTGGCCCTTGTGAGATCATTGCTTGACTCTGAAATTAAAATCATTTCATGAGTGTGTGGAAACAATAATGAGGTCACCTCCATCTTAATTAGAAAAGGATAGATCAAATATCCAAGGCATACTTTCTTGTTTGCTGTTGACTGCCTTAGATTGGTGTGACATAGTCCTGGGGCAATATTTTATGATAGTCTGCTTTGCTGCCATATGTGTGTTGGGTTTTTGCCTTTTTTTTTTTTGCCTTTCTTTCTGATGATAACATAGGGTTAATCATACTTAAAAACTGCTACATTCGTTCTGTTTCTATCTGAAAAAAGGAACGAGGTGAGTGAAACATTCAGAACATTTAATGCAGGCTTTTTATAAGCCAGAGATCTCAATAAAATTTTAAATCCTTTTAGTCAGCTATTCTTCTAATTACTTTTTATTTTTCCTCTGCTGAAAGAGCTTTCAGGCTGTGTACAATGAACACGTGGGTCTTTATTTCACATTAATGTGTTCAATAAAATAAAATGATACAGTTGAGTAATATGGATCACAAACTAATTTATATAAACATTGACTGTTTCAGAGTGCTAGGGAACTTCTTTGTCTTGGTCTGTATGACTGCATTTCAGTAAACCTGAAATAGACTTAGTTTTTGTGACCAGTTTGGTTTTTTTTTTAGTTTTTCTTTTTAAAAACCCTGATATGGATTGAAAATTGGTTCTGCCACAATCCTCCTTCCTAGACTAGTGAAATAATAGTCTCAAAATAAGGTACATGACTACTATCTTTCCTATTTCCTGAGTCAGTGCTCTGAAATCCAGTGATGATCTTTACAGACAGCAGTACTGTGGGAGTAATTTTGGGGTTAAAAAAATGTATAAAAATACTTCTAAATTAACAAAAAAATAGAAGAGTATTCTTTGTATTAAGCACAAGGCTTTGCACTTTGATGCCTGGTATGAACCTATAAGACATATTGAATTGTCACGCTTCTATAACACCCTAAAATATACCCATATAAAGTGAAGCCAAAAGCTATGGTTTCAATTTTGCCATTGATGTCAACGTGGCCAGGATTTCTTGACAATTACTAATCAGTGGAATTTGAATTGTACTTAGAGTGGCACTAGGGTCATCTGTCTTTGAAGATAATTGCATATTTGGGATTTCACCTTTAGAGATGGCCATTAGAAACTTTAATCCTAGACCACAAAACTTGGAACTCAGTTGGAATATTCAGCTCCGAAATGTCCAAGTACAGGGTATTAGTCTGACAACAGGGCAGCACTGCAATTCAGTAGTCTGTGCAGAGCTGTGATGTGCCTCCCTTTGGGGAGGGACTTTTCACAAGGGCAGTTAATGAAAAAACAAGGGGAAATGGCTTTGAGCTGAAAGAGGGGAGGTTTAGATTAGACATTAGGAAGAAGTTCTTCACTGTGAGGGTGGTCAGACACTGGAACAGGTTGGCCAAGGAAGTTTTGGCTGCCCCTCTGTGGAAGTGTTGAAGGCCAGGTTGGATGAGGCTTTGAGCAACCTGGTCTAGTGGAAGGTGTCCCTGCTGATGGCAGGGGGGTTGGAACTGGATGATCTTTAAGGTCCCTTCCAACCCAAACCATTCTATGATGAGAGCACAATTATTTGGGTCCAGAATCATAGGCAGAATCATCCCCCTAATAACAATAATTCAATATGGTGGTTGTCTCTGTTAAACAAGAGCCCAGTCAAACAGTCAGTTAAAATTTCCTGCTACATGGAAAATACACCATGCGATAGCCAAGACCCTTATCCCTCACAAGCAGCAGTTCTACCAGGTGAGGCACTGTGAGGGAAATCTCACAGGTGCTAGGACAGGCTTTTCTGGATAGGAGCTGATCCAACCTTTTGTTGCTGAATGCTGTGGCAACTAGCCCACTTAGATTTATCCAAGTACACACCGTGTTGCTTATACATCCCGCGTGTGGCACTTCCAGTGTCCTGCCTGGTGTTTGTGACTTTTAATGCTCACAGATAAAAGGCAAATAGAACAAAAGGCTCAAAGGGGAATCTTAGCTACACAGGCAACAGTCAACTATTTACAGAGATGCTTTGGAGAGGAGAACAAACATATTTTGTGTTATGCATTAGAGGGGAAGCTGTACGAGGAGAGGCTGAAGTCACTTGGTTTGTTCAGCCTGGAGAAGAGGAGACTGAGAGGAGATATCATCATGGTCTAGAACTTCCTCCCAAGGGGAAGAGGAGGGGCAGGTGCTGATCTCTTCTCTCTGGCCACCAACGAATGCCAGGAGCAGAGGAAATGGCAGGAAGATGTGTCAGGGGAGGGTGAGGTTGGCCATGAGGAAAAGGTTCTTGAGGCAGAGGGTGGTGGAGCACTGGAACAGGCTCCCCAGGGAGGTGCTCATGGCACCAAGCCTGACAAGATTCCAGCAACATTTGGCCAAGGCCCTCAGGGACATGGTGTGAATGTTGGGATTGTCCTGTGCAGGGGCAGGAGTTGGACTGATGATCCTTGTGGGTCCCTTCCAGCTCACAACATTCAGTGATTCCATGATTTACATCAATAGAAAACTTTATTTTAGTGAATGGCCCAGACCAGCACCTTTGTGTGAAGTGCCTTCTGAGTTCTCACCAAGTTGGGTATCTGCACCTCACACTTAGAAACACAGAAAGGCAGCAGCAACTGAACCCTGCAAATGGCTGTGGGTGGGACAGCAGATAGATGAGGAGGGAAAGCTGAACGTAGTGTTTGGAAATGTAGATTTTACTTCAGAATATTCTACATCAGGTCCATCACTAATTAGCTCCTGTGGGAAATATAAAAGTTTACTGGGAGGAAGATACCTGTAACAATAACGTAGCTGTTTTGGTGAGGGGTTTTTTTTGGGAGGGAGAAGGGGGTGTTGCCTTGAGTGTGGGTGCACAGATCTGATATGATTTTTGTGAGTAGATTCCATTTTGTGTTTCTCTCATTTAAACGACATAAAATGGCAAGACTCACAGGGCATAAGTATGAAGAGAAAATGAAAGCTTTTATATAGCTTTCTGGGAACATAAATTGCCCTAAAATGAAATTTAATATTTGATTCAGACATGCAGTCACTTGGAAGAGTAAGCTGGATTGCAGCAGTGTACTTAACAATCTTACAGGCTGGAGGGATGTCTTGGGAAAGTGTTGAAACATAAATCAGGTAGAGAATGATTGTAGGAAAAGGAGATCTCGGCTGAGCAAATCTAAACTTGCACAAACCTGTCAAAAACGTGTTTTATTGGCCAATGTATTATCCTCTTATGATTAATGTGAGATGGAAATACGTTATGGTGTGTGATATGTATGCATGCTGCAAATCCATTAAGAACAAGCCTTCTATGATTTATTTGTATTAATGTCATATGAAATGCTAAAAATAGAGTTGATGTTAAACCGCAGGTGCAATCCAATAAAAACAAGGACAGTTTGAGTTAGGGTAGCCTTGCATCAATTTTACTCACTCCCAGCAGATTAGTAATGCCTCACCTACACTGTGAACAACCCTAGACGTAGCAGGCTGTTTTCCAGGTGTGCACCCAGAGTAGGAACGCTTTGGTACGGCAAAACTTTCAGAGAGCTTAGCTTTCTGCAAATACACATCGAGAAATGAAAGCACATTTTCCCCCTTCATTTTTTCCTCAGTGTAATCGATGTATTTATGCAGATCACAGCACATATTTGAAACACTGGATTTTTAAAGCTGGCTAGAAACCCCTCTAAAGTATGTCTTAATAGTTGAGCATGTAAAATCACTTGTTTATGCAACATGTATTGCATTCCCAAGGGATCAAGCCCATGCTTTCATACTGAGCCTGCTTTTGAGATAACCAGCAAAACAAGGTGAAAGAGAAAGGCTGTTCTGAAAGCATCGTGCAAATACTAATGAATTTGTTCTCTCAAATCCCCTGAGAAGTATTACTGTCATTTCGAGCATAATATTAAATTCATATATGGGCCACACTGTATTTATAAAGCTCCTTTTGGGTAGGATCTGACAAAATCTGTGTGGAGACTACTTTTTGTGTAATGGTCCTTGTTCATTTTAAAAGTCAATTTTTTCTTCCTGTGAAAGAGGAAAATGACCCTTTTTTTTTTTTTTTTTTATTGTGAATCCTGGAGGCAGAATCAAATATGTTGAAGGACTGTATGAAAGTCTCAACTAAGAGGGAAGCTAGAAAAGGAGGCTATTAAATTAACTGATAGCTCCACAAGGGGTACAGGCTGTAATGCAACAAATTAAAAAGGTTTATGCTTAAGCCAAAATGTAAAATCATTACTAAGCACTTTTGGTAAGCAGTTTAATTTATGAGGGAACATAACTTTGCAAAGCCACTACTCTGTAAGACTCAAAATATGACAGCAGTTTTAAAAATGAACAAAAGAGATACTAAACCAGTAAATCCCCAGCCCAAAATATTCTGAATCCCACAGCAACATGGCTTTAGTGTGGCATCTCTGTGCCTTGTAGTGTATGATTATAATCCTTTGGAATAAATTGACACTGACTGCTGTAACATCTTAAAGCTATTCAGGCAGCACATACAAATTGAGAAACTAAATTACAGCCTGTGTCCAAGATTTAGAATCATAGAATGGTTTGGGTTGGGAGGGTTGGGTTGGAATATATTTCACCCCATATATTTCACCCAATATATTTTTTTGAGTGAAGTATCTCCTTGGAGATAGTGAATTCAGTCCTTTCAGTACAAGATTTAGGGGCCCATTGAAAAAAGTGAACCTTTTCTTTGAAGATAATTCCGATTATCTGTACAATCTATCTGTGGCAACTCAGTCACTGTTACCACCTTTAAATCAGACCTGGATATCTTTTGAGCTCAAGTTAGAAGTAGGAGTTGGTTGCTGAAGTTTTATGGGCAGAAGGTCAGCCTAAATGACAATAATAGCCCATGAGGTGTGTTAGAGAGCAATGCAAGTGCTTAAAAGTAGGGCCTAATGCCATTTTAGATGCCCTTAGATGTCTTGTCCAGCCTCTGGCTGCCTGGTCATGAGGGGAGGGACTCCTGTGCTTTATCTGCCAGATCTATACAAGTGTCTTAGCTATCCAATGGCACACAAGTGGCATGAGGTGCCCATGTTTTAACTGCTGAATACCAGCCTTAGATAAGCAGGTTTCTATAGGGCTGTTTATTAACAGAGTTAATAAGAGGCCAGTCTGCAAAAAAAACATTCAGGTTGTTGAAGTCTAAGCAAAAATACCAGTGGAGCCAGAGCTTCAGGGACTGCTTGCTGCCAGGCACCGTGTGCTTGCTGCAGGTGTTGTTTCACTGTTCAGCACACATCTGTGGATGCAGTTATTTCCAGTGAGCTCTTCATTGTCAATAGTCACTTTATATGGGTTATGACTTATTTGCCCCATATGTGGAGTATCCTGCTGACAGGAGCAATACTATTAAAATACGAGTCTGTTTGCCAGGAGGCCTCAAGTCCAGAAGCAATTTAAGCTATTTTTGTATGGTCTGAAACACAAACTAATATAGTACACCAGAGGAAAGCAAGGCAGAGCTCGCACTGCACTCCGGGAATTGGGGTGCTGTGCAGCACAGCGCAGGGATATATCACCCTAGAATGAAGTATGGGAATGGATCATCCCTGGCTCTGTCACCACTAGCCCCAAGCTGGCTGCATGTGGAGCTGGTTAATAGCTGCAGTAGTGGGAGCTGGAGGGAGGTGGAGAGCTGGCTGTGGTCTACTTTCCTGACTCTGAAAGTGGCGTTTCAAAATGCAGCCAAAATGTCCACATAGCTCTGAGTCATATTGTTTGCTCCTGCCTGCAGAAAGCTGTTCATGTCTTAGTTCATAATACACTTTCTACCTGAACTTATGTTAAAAAAAAAGGTCTTAGTACAGTGAATTCCTCATCTACTGAAATAATGATCTTCCAGTGACACAAAACTGTGTTCAGTTTTAGGCCCCTCACTCCAAGAAGGACATGGAGGTGCTGGAGCGTGTCCAGAGAAGGGCAACGGAGCTGGGGAAGGGTCTGGAGCACAAGTGTGCTGAGTTCCCTTGTGGCTGAGGGAACTGGGGGTGTTGAGCCTGGAGAAAAGGAGGCTGAGGGGAGACCTTCTGGCTCTGTCCAAGTCCCTGGAAGGAGGGTGGAGAGAGGTGGGGGTGGGTCTGTTCAACCAAGGAACAAGTGACAGGACAAGAGGAAATGGGCTCCAGTTGTGGCCAGGGCAGTTGAGATGGGATGTGAGGAAGAATTTCTTTGCTGAAAGGGTTCTGAGGCATTGGAAGGGGTTGCCCAGGGCAGCGGTGGAGTCCCCATCCCTGGAGGGATTGAAGAGACATGTAGACATAGTGCTGAGGGACATGGGTTAGTCAGGGACTTGTCATTGTGAGATTAATGATTGGCCTCAATGATTTTAAAGTTCTTTTCCAATCGAGCCAATTCTGTGATTCTGTGAAAAGCACTCAAGTTTTGGAATATCTCAAATGAGAAGAGTAATAAATTATTGTAGTTTAATTAAAGCAACAAAAAAGCTGAGGGTGAAAAAAAAAAAATCTCCCAAATAACAAGACAAAACACAATAATTTTTTATCAAAAGAGATATAAACAGCTCAGGAATGAGTTTACATTAGTTTTATTCATGCAGTAATCCTTCATCATGTCCTGAGGCCACTTGCATGCATCTTGCCCTAAAACTGATGACTAAGGCTTTTGAAATCTCTCAGGCAGCGATACATCTGGAGCTTCAAATTTAAGGAAAGCTTCTGCTGACCGCATTTATAGAGAAGCTATTGGGTGTTTGCCACTTCTGATAACAAGGCTGTTTACTTACTACCTTCAGGAATAACTAAGGCTGGTAAATATCGCACATTCCTGTTGTGCAAGAGAATAAGGTGTGTGCTACAGTTTGATCAGTGGAGCTTTTACATAGGATCTGTGACCATCAGGTCAAGGGAGATTCTCCTCCCCCTCTACTCTGCCCTGCTGAGGCCACATCTGGAGTACTGTGTCCATTTCTGGGCTCCCCAGTTCAAGAGGGACAGGGATCTTCTGGAGAGAGGCCAGTCGAGGCCACAAAAATGATTAAGGGGCTGGAGCATCTTTCTCATGAGGAAAGACTGAGAGACCTGGGACTGTTCAGCCTGGAGAAGAGCAGACTGAGAGGGACCTTATCAATGTTTATCAATAGCTACAGGTTGGGTGTCAAGAGGATGGGACCAGACTCTTCTCAGTGGTGGCCAGCGATAGGACAAGGGGCAACGGGCACAAGCTGAAACACAGGAAGGTTCTTCTTAAACATGAGGAAAAACTTCTTTCCTGTGAGGGTGCCAGAGCCCTGGGACAGGCTGCCCAGAGAGGGTGTGGAGACTCCGTCTCTGGAGAAGTTCAAACCCACCTGGACAATTTCCTGTGCAACCTAGTGCAGGGAACCTACTTTGGCAGGGGAATTGGACTGGATGATCTCCTGAGGTCCCTTCCAACCCCCACCATTCTGTGATTCTGTGATCTGGGCTTCATGCTTTTTAAGTGCTAGAAAATGTCTAAGTGGCTATTCCTGCCAGGCAGCCTTGCTGCTGCTCTAGTGCAAAGAGGGCTTGTCCTGGATGTGATTAACTGGCATGTTATGGCCTCAGACAGAAGGGAACTCCTTCCCCGATTATAAACACAGCAAAAACAACTCCTTTGCAGCAGAGAGAATGCAAAACAGAGTCATGCTCTGCCAAACCACTACGGCTGTAAAGTCCAGCTCGTTGCATAAATGGCAGTAAATCCTGGGCTGTCCAACTGTCTTTGAGGCTATGCTAGGTCAGGATCTAGCTACTGACAATCCCTCCCTTTCCCACCCCTTTGGGCACTGAGCAGAGCCAGGCTGAGGATTGATCTCTTTTGTTTGGGCACTTATGCAGTGGAAATTAGTTTTTGCTTGGAAATAACAAGGAGTTTTTAACTTGAACATACTGCTTAAAATACAGAAAGCTTACTGTGTGCAGGAAAGCCACTGGGGAATGGGGGCTCGTTTTCGGTTTGGAAAGGAACAAGTGAGTTGCCCTGCTCTGATCATATCCTTTCACCAAAAAGTGCAGGAGTGTGCTTCTCCTCTCCCTCTCCTCCTCCTCTTCCTCATCCTTCCCCTCCTCCTTCTCCTTCTCCTTCTCCTTCTC
>NW_010326679.1:0-447 GCF_000700745.2 Antrostomus carolinensis | reverse complement strand
TGATTCGGGGGTGATTTTGGGGGATGATTCGGCGAATGAATCGGGGTTGATTTTGGGGTTTGATTCGAGGGGTGATTTGGGGGATGATTTGGGAGGTAATTCAGGGGTGGGGGTGATTTGGAGGGTGATTGGCCTGTGAGGAAATTATGAGGAGGGGTTGGCTTTTTGCATGGGAAGGGATAAGAGTGGTTAAAGAGTAGGACTTGAATCATGCAAAAAGGAGAGAAAGCAAATGCATGGTGAAGGAAAGGAAATGATCAGGGCTATTTGGGGATACCTGTCCAGCAGGTCAGCATCTGAGCAACACTGCCTGGAGCCAGACAAGAAAGCAGCAGCTCCTCTGACTCCACTAACTTCTGACTGACTTCCATGCCCACAGGGAACCTGAGAACTTTCCCTTCTGTCTTCATTGTTAGACCTTGAGGGGAAGAAACTGCTACATCTTTT
>NW_010326678.1:0-1575 GCF_000700745.2 Antrostomus carolinensis | reverse complement strand
CCTTTTGGAAACTCTGGTGAATAAGTAAATTTAAGTGAAAAAAGCTTGTTTTAATTTTCTTCTTCAGTTTTATTTACATTTACATTTATTTACATTTAACCTATCAGTTAATTTCTTTAATTTCTATGTTTAAGATTTTTCCTGTAAGACACAGCTATTTTTGTTTAATTGAGGGTCATATATGCATTAAGTTTTCAGGCGATAAGGCAGAATAACTTTTGGAGAAATGACACAGGTGATCCTGAATGGTGTTGATTAAAATGGATGACTGAGTTCAGCTCTCACTACTTTCTATTCTGTATTGACAGATTGCCTTTGGGGATGTACATGTTGCATTGTTTTCAAATGACTAGAATACATAGTATCTTCATTAGGTGTTCTCCAGACTTTCCAAGTCTCTAATTTTGTGGAATAAAAGAGTCCCATAGGACACTTCCCTTTGATTTAGCATAACTTCATCTGCATAACAATCTTTTACCTAAACTATAAGTCTCCACATACAATATATGCTATTTCTGTCTGTATACTGAACATTAACAGAACAGGATTTTACAATTCACCTTCCAGTACGGGGTTGACATAGACACTAAATATGAGCTTAATATGTGTAATTTCCTGTTTCTCCATTTCTACATAAGCCCTACTACTGAAGCAAATACAAATACCATACAGAAAAGTATCTGCTCCCAAATCTTAGCCCACCTGTCTGTGCCTGTCTCATAGAAAATTTTTTAGTCTCATGTATATTTTTCTGGAAATCTAAAATATGAAACAAGTAACACTTCTGTAGATAAGCATTTCTACTTAAAGAAAATTATGCCATAGAAAAAAAGATTCATATAGCATTTCTTCAGGTATTGAAATCTGCCTTGTGTGTATATGCAAGCAGCAAAGCTTTGAAAGTTAAACTACGTAAGTGCTGTCTTTGTGTCGTGCATTGATCAGTTACCCAGATCTACCCCAAGAATGGTAATGATTGATTTAATATAGCTGGATGAAAATATTTTAGATTCAAATAGGAATATCAAAGGGACGGATGGTGATGGGACTGGTATTTTTTTTTTTTTTCTCTCCACTGTTATGAAAACATTTCAGATTTTTAACCGGCTGTACTTCATATTCAGTACCTCATGTTCCATTTCATTTCAATCAGACCAAGTGTCCTTTTTTCAGATGGGATAGAGCTAATTCTCTTCTTAGCAGCTAGAATAGTGCTGTGTTTTGTATTTAGTATAGGATCTGGCATAAGAAGAACGTTGGTAACAGATTGATGTTTTTAGTTGTTGCTAAAAAATCAAGGACTTTTTAACTTGGCATGTTTTGCTAGTGTGGGACTAGCTAGAAGGACTTTTGCAAGCTGGATAGGAGCATAGCAAGAGCAATGGACTCAAATTGACCAATGGGATATTCCATATCCTATAACATCATATTCAGTATATGAGGGCTGGCTGGAAAACAAGGATTTTGCCCTTCCAGGATTGCAGTTTTGAGATCTCTCTCCTCCTCCAGATCCATTAGCAGGAAACAAGCTGGACGTTGGTCAATGGGTGGTGAGTAATTGCACTGTGCATCACT
>NW_010326677.1:68647-72940 GCF_000700745.2 Antrostomus carolinensis | reverse complement strand
GGGCAAGCAAAATCACGTGCATGTTAGTGAGAAAACAAGGTTCTGGCCTCCGGGGGCTTATAGCCATAGGCACAATCTGCAACATGAAGTTAGTTAACGGGGAAAAAAAAAAAAAAAGTCGAAAATGAATGTGATAAAATTTTGTTCCAGCACAAATGGACATGAAGCAAATGCAGCTCCAATGAGAACATCTTTCTTTTCCAATAGCGAAAGCAGATCTGTCTGTAAGCTAACACATGAAAAATAGGCAAGGGGAAAAAGTAGAGAAATGCTGGACTAGGCAGCTGAAGGGGGTAGCAGGTCGTGGACCCACAGCACAGAGCTGGCACCAGCCTCACCTTCCACCTGTACTTACCCCACACCAGTGACATGTTGCGACTCTGGTCTCCCCAGTTTTACTTCTAAACAAGGAATACTAGGCCTGACTCTAGAACAAGCAGGCACGGTGGTAGCTGCAATATTTGGCTGTGAATACTCTCTTTCTAGACTGTTTAAATTGCTTTTGTTGATTTTCTTCCAAGGTGAGGTAGGCTAACAGAATAATAATCTGTGTTCCTCAGGGGGCAAGACAGCTGCAATGCGAGGTGAAGAGAGTGAGGAACTTGCTTGCCACAAGCATTGCACTAGTTGATCAGGAGAGCACGCTTACTGGAGTAAAAGGGGCTTCTGACTTCATTTCCCTCTTTGGTAAGTCCATGTTCTGTCAGTTTTTACTCGAGTTGATGGAAAAAAAGAAAAGATGTCCTACATGTAGTGTGAAGATAACTGCAGTTTCTGCAGTCATTTTTATTGTGACAATAGCACTCTGCTCCTGCCTTAAGAGGTAAAAAGGATAAGGAGCAAACCCATACCTTCATAAATGACACTCTCTGCTCAAAGACAGCATGCTACAAGAGCATGCTCTGGATTGAATATTATCTGAATATCATTTGTCAGTAAGGCTTCCAGAATGTACAGGTATCACAGTACCAGAATAACCATAATAAAAAGAAAGGACTTTTCTGTAACTATGTACGAGTAAATTATGCAGATACATGCAACAAAATAGATTTTTCTTTATTCTTGTAATTGAGCGCTCACAATATTCCCTTTTTTGTACAAAAGTGGATGCAACTGTAACATAAAAAGCTGAAGAGCTACACAGAACGTAGTATGATTATATCTCCTGGAGCAGCTTCTTTCCTAATCCTCTTCCAAATCCCTCACATACAAAGATAAATTCTTGCAATCCTGACATTAGGATTATTCTTGAAGTAAAACATAAGCTGTAATCTTTCTGAAGCTGCCTGCTGCTCAGAATTAGGGCTGAGTGTCTGAGCATATCCATATTGCAGGGACCCACTGGGGCTCGTCCTGTGCATGATGGACTGCAGACAGCAGCTCCTCAGATGCTTCTTGTAAATTGTCATTCACAATCACTTGATCAAAGAACTGACCAAACTGAGCTTCCATTTCCTTAGCCGAATCTTCCATCTCCTGTAAATCTTCTTCCTGTGAGACACAGAGTAAGTTTATAAAGCTTTAGTATTGTGTAGAGAAACATACCTGCATGGCATCTGCAGAATACCTTGGCCCATGTAAATGACAGTGACTAGATAGTGCGGATGTACTTTAGTTCATTTAGAGTTTGCTACAGTGAAATACACCTGCTACAGTCAGTTCCAAGTCTCTGAAACAGAGCTGACTGCCATATCCTTCCCAAGGAAATACCTTGGGTCTCAGCATGCTCTGGTTGCCCCAAAAAGGTTATTCTACCAACGAGCGCTGGCAGAGGATGTTAGGGACTGGAAGGCAAATCCACTAACACTTGTGTTCTCATTCCACATTTTAATTTATTTCCCCAGTGTTCATGTTTTTTTCTGCCATAGCAGTCATGATGCATTTCCATATACAGTTATGGACTGAGGTGTCCAAAATTTTAAGATGCTAAAAAATCCCAGAATAGTAAACCGAGTCTTTTCTATTCACAAATCTCACCGTGAATTTCATGTTCACATAATAATCTGTAATGATCCTGGCATTTTCACGAGTCTGCCTCATGCAGCTTATGCTGGATGGCTTGATGAATATAATGTAGGGCTTTAATTCATGAGTCCGGGCTACTTGTATACCCTGCAAATTAAGAGAAAAAAGAAGTTAAAGTATTTCAAGTGTATTCATCCCAGTTTTACTCCCATAAAAATCCAATTGTTTACAATATGCTGTTATCTCCAGACCTAGCAGTAATCTTTTTCAGGAACACCTGCTTTAAAATGACTTCACTAATAATCCTTGGACCAGACATTACTAAAAGCAACTGTTGCATACCAATCACTCAATTCTGCTTGGTAACCTTATTAGGAGATGCTTTCATTTCCAGTAAGTGACTGGACACTGTCATTAACAGATCTCTACAATCAACAACATTAAAGATGAATCTGAAATCTGGTTGGGTTGTTTGGGGTTTTTTTAACTGCTGGGGAGCTACCTTTGGAAAAAGTACACCTTTATTGCTCCATACTGGAAGAAAGTATCTTGCTTTTGGAAATCTTTGTGCTGTGTAACATTGCCTGAAGCTAATAAGCATTTTGAAACTACTGCAAAGCAGTAAAGGAAACTAGAAAAAAGAAAAGAAAAAAAGGATTAAAAGCACAGCATGCAAAGTTGGCCAGGCCACCAGATTTAAAATACACGTATGCAACTCCGCAGCAATTCTCCTGCCTCACAACAGTTACTGAACTGGCTGTGTGCCATTACTTAATATCCTTTCCAAAACTTGTCCTTTGAACTCACATGTTAAAAACTGAATCTGGTACATCTGTTCAAGTAGCAAGATCACATTTTTTTCCCCTCTTCTCCCTCTTGTTTACGAGAATTGTAGCAAGAGAACCCCAAGGACATTTTTAGATGTGAACTGAAGACTGAATTGTGGCCTAATCTGCCCCTTGTAGGGGTTTGGATTTAGAGTAATACACCACAGGTCATGTAACTTAACTATTATTTCAAGCAGCACAAACCACTGCTAACCTAAGGCTCTGACTACACTGGCTCTGCATAACTAGAGGGAAGTTTCTAAAAGTTAATGAGCTATGGTGTTTCTCTTTATATTCAGTTAGAAGAGATGCTGAAACCCAGTCACCTAAACAGCTCTTAAATACTAAATATTTAAGTAATTCAGAGAAGTTTAGTAGGATTTTGCTGGACACAGCTTTAAGTCTCTTAGATATTTACAAACTGCGGCCTCTATTAGCTGTATCTTCATCAGCAAATTCCATGCAAAGACAGAAGGAAAAAAAAAGTGAATAGTGTCTAAGTGAAAAGATTAGCATGGTGAGTAGTTCTGAAAGTGTTAGAGGTAATAAAAGTAATTAAGAAAAAAATACAGAAGAATGCAAAGATTGCATTCAAAGTTTTTTTGCAATGCCCAGCATAAAAACACCTTGTAATCACCCTAATATTTGCAGCACCTCTTGCTACTATCTGCTAGGGCACATGCAGAAGCTGGGGAAGCTGCCCCCTCTCATATAGTAAACATTTGCAAATTGTAGTCCCTAGATGGGTGGTGGTTTACACAGCAAGCACTGGCTGGAGGTTCTTGTAGAACTGTTTGGTCATGTGCACCAGCAGCTTACTGCCACTTGTTCAGTTACTTCTGAAGAGAAATAAATGCACAATACAATTCCCTGCTTTTGCTTGACTACTTTAACAGTTGCTGCTTTTACCAAAGGGTTGTTCAGAGATTGCTAACAGAAGGACAGAACTCTCAACTAATAGAGCTTGGAGGAGGAGAAAAATCCCATGCAACAGTCTCCATCTGAAAGAATAATCCTTGCTTTAAGCAAGTATGAAAGGTCATTTCTGTACCATTCCACCTGATAATGCAGCTGCTGATTTGGAAACAAATGAACTATACTGATCTGTACATACTTGTCACTGTAGCATTCCCCCCACCCCAACACCCATGCAAAGAATAATTTATTATTAATAAGCAGCATGATCTAAAGTGAAAAACAAGACAAAGCAACTAACTGTTCCAATAGCTCAGGAATGTAGAGAATTATTTTTCCTCTCAGGAAGATATGAACTGTAGAGTCCCTGCCCCTTTACAACTCACCTGTGGTTCTAAATCTATTACACAGATCTTCCCTTCATCGAGGACTGTTCGCACTGCATCAATACTGGTGCCATATAGGTACCCTTTGTATTCCCCATATTCCAGCATTCTGCAACAGAGGTGAGGAAGAAGAAAAATGAAAGAACACTTAAGTCTCAAAAGGTTCTATTTAAGGATGAAATCTTCAAATGTAATCCAGT
>NW_010326677.1:67093-68621 GCF_000700745.2 Antrostomus carolinensis | reverse complement strand
TGAACCACCATCTTTGCTCTTCCCTGCTACACTGGGCACAAAATCAGAACCATTGCAGTGCAACATCTCCAAAGCATGCATTTTTAACTCATAATCTTGTTACAAATTATTTGTTTAGAGGTTGTGATTCTAGTGATAAAATGCTTGTCATTTATATAGTACTAATAACTTCAGAAATTAGAAGATCTCAAAGCACTTGGCACAGCTTAAAGAGTGTAGCTTCTGGTGCTGAGCTGGTCTGTCTTAGCAGAGAGAGGGATTATTGATGCACAGAAAGGAGCAGACACTTTGAAAGTTTAGCCCTTACAGTTCAGGTGCTAGAGATGTCATGACTGCAGAGCTTTTGCAGTGGAGATGTAGATCAGGAGCAGGTCTGACTCACTGCTCAATTTTAGAAAGCAGTCCAGTTTATAGAAGGGTTAAACTCATAACTTACAAGCACATCAAAGGAGCTCAGGCCTGGAAGACCCCCTTTCCTTTAGAAGGTTTCTGAGAGAAATTGTAGAGGAGCTTATTTGCAACTGTACACAGTTTTTGAAGCAATGGGCTCAAGTATGTTGACCAAAATGTACCCTAAATGTGCATAGTAAATATGGGTGGAAGAGTCCAGACTTGGGACCTAACTACACAACTGTCTAGTTTTGGATCATGTTACATTTTAGGTAACAAAAATGTAATTTGTCTCTCCTAGTTACCTGTGGCTATACACCATGTTTTCAAAAGTTTCCTTTGATACATAGTGATATTCACGACCATTCATTTCATAACTCTTCTGAACACGAGTGGTGTCTGAAAGGAGATACACACACACACAAAAAAAAAATCAACTGCAAGAAAATTCTTGTACTTTTACAAATGAAAATGAGACAACTTTCATGAAGGACTATAAATCAGTATTTTCATAAAGAAGAAAATAAATTGTTTCCATTTGTTAAGCCAAAGCAAAAGCCTTGTCTACTCTGCTGGTTGTCGAGTGGCAAGTCCTTGAAAATTAGCAAAGCACATCTATTTCTTGGAATGGAAGGAGAGTGGTTATCTGTGACAAGCCAATCAGGAACTGCTTTGGAACTGGTTGCACAACTGTTTTTACTCCTCTGAGGTTATTATTTCAGAAATATTATTATGTCAGAAATTAGCTGTATAAGTCACATTTGAGACTAGAAGGCTAATAAGGAAAGCTGCAAAGCCTATTAAGCACCAACTTCTATTGTCTTCATTCTCGTATCTGATCACTTAAACACTATGAACTTAGAATATCCCTAAGAAACATTGCTTTTCCTAGATTTAAAAATAAAAAACATCAAGATTAAATTAAACCATGCATACAGTTTACTGCTTCATAAAGCTTTAAAGGTTTGAGGAGCTATAACTTGACAATACCTTCAGCTGATTTGCCAAAATAGGGAGAAAGACATTATTTTAAATGAACCCTTATAAAAGCAAATTACTCTGGCTTGGAGTAGAGCTGAAAAAACAGCCATACAACAAAGAGTGTATGAATACGCAAAGGCAAGAGGGGAGTACTTGA
>NW_010326677.1:43856-67069 GCF_000700745.2 Antrostomus carolinensis | reverse complement strand
GAAAGAGGAAGAACATTACATACGAGGTATGGCACTTTGAAACTCTTGTGGGTTACTTGCTATAAGCCTTCGCCTTAGCTCATTCACACCAACTCCTGCAGGACCTGAAAAGTTGGAAAAGCAACTAATATTACTGACAGAGGCACTTTTCACATGCACACCTCCCATTTTCTAACACATGGCACACACACAAGTGAGATGTAAATAAGTTCCCAAAAAATGTACCAGAAGTAACCAAAGCATCTTGATTGATTCAGGGTACAAATCACCTCCCAGCAATATAGTCATACCCAGGAGGCAACTCAGCAATCCCATTTTAAAAGAGAAAAATATTATCAAATACTTCCTAACTTAGAAAGGACAATGGATTTGCCTTTATGCAGTTTGCTTTATCAGGATCACAGCACACTGCAGAACAACAGCTTCCTTTCAGTCTCTATTATTGATGACTACTTGGGAGCCTGGAGCCCACTTAATACAATATTTCCTAGAGCAAGCATTATTAAAGGCATCTTTTTAGCTTTCCCCACGGTTGAGATTTTCTAGTCTGGAGTTTAATTTTAAACATTCTTCTTACCATTGCCATATCCATGCATTTAACACTAGCTGTAGAAATCCCTCCACGTAAAGAGGTTTTCTAGTATGTTACAAATATTTTCTCATCACTTTCTGTACCACTCCCAACTGGACAATTTCCCTAATAAAATCCATTTCCAACCAGCATTCATAACTGCATGGCTTCTTCTTAGGCTTTTTTTTTTTTTTAAATATTCACTATCTCAAGTAAAAAAGATGATACATACATTAAACTTTAAAAGCAACAATGGGGTCAAATGACAAGACAACCATTGTTGAAATACTGCTTTGAGAGCTACCTGCACAGTCTGCAACCGCTGCAATCAGCAGTGGGAAATCTCAGTGGATCAGACCATGACTGACTGTTTCATCCCCTCTGTTACAGGTTGTGAAATTTGCATGAGAAAGTAATTAGCCTCTTACCCACTAGTATAATTAGTCTGTTCCGGTCTGCTGGGTGCCGCTGGTACCTAACCACCTCTTCGTATGGAGCTGCAGGAGTGCTGTAACAGCTGCTGGGGCACCGACCATAACATAACTGCTGGTTGGTCCAGGATTTCCTGCGACACAGGCGCATGCTTCTACGGAAACCAGCTGTAAGGGGCAAAGACATCAGTACTGGAAAATACACCCGAGATGCAGGCAGCTAGTGCTTTAGTCTAGAGTGTCTCTTTCTAAGCCACACAACATACTGTTTTTTTGAGCTTTTTGCAGGGTGAAAGTTAGTGAATTTCATTGCTGCACTTGCTATGTCAGCTTGGTAGAACCTCTGAGCATTAAAAGACAGCTAAAAGTTTTTTAGGTCAAATCTCCCTGAAAGTCACCTGAAAATTAGCCCAGAATTAAAGACGCCCAAAAAGATGCCCAAAACAAGCCAAAGGAGAAGTTTCTGGCCACATAAAGCATCACTAGGGGAGGGGTCAGCTGTTTTTTGATAGTGTAGCTGCTTCGCTCTCCTAAAGCAAATCTGGACCATTTGCTTCAGCCTCCAGAATGAATCCACATATTTTAAAGGTCACTATGATTTAGTAACAGGGTTAGGTTTGTTGCTCCACCTTACCATCCAAGTCTGAAAACCTTACTTTTAGGTCTGCTTTTCTAATGAAAGCTTTCATGATTATTCTCAATGGATGACAGACAACAGAACAACATTACAGTCTAGCAAAATTAATAATGAAGTAAAGGAAATCTTAACAGCCAGTCAAGTTAAAAGAGTGGCAGCCAGGTCTCAGTAGAAACCTAACAGGAAGAGAGATTGAAATGGAGAGAACAAGCATTAGTAGGAGGAAAGTGACTTCTTGAAGCTTGGAAAATAGAGCAAGGAGAATTAAATTCAGTAAGTCTTTAGGTGAAATAAAAAACAAAGCATTTTATTTAACTTAAGAGAAGCACTTAATCTAGATCAAGCCCCAGATATCTTACTTATCTTTAGTCATTGCGTACCAATAAAGACTCGTTGACCAAATTCACCAAATTCTTCCTCTTCTAGAATATGAAGAACAAATACTCATGAAAAAAAAAGAGCACACCGAAAGCTTAAGAGCTAGATGGCTAAAAATTATTGCTGATCCCAAATGAAAAACAGTTTTTCAGTAAACATATGGAAGTACCATGTCTAATCTAAAGAAAAAAAAAAGGCACGATATGAAATATCTATTTCACATGACCAATCACCAATTTAAAGGACCAATATGTAAGTGAAAAAATAAACTTAGAAAGTCTTGGTATTTTCTAAATTAGATTTGAAACTCAACATTTTATTTGTTTCATTCCTAAGATAATGATAATGTCCATGCTAGACAATGTTTTGAGATACTCATAGTGAAAAAAACCTCCACATAATTTATGCTTTTCAGGTGAAACCTAGCTTACAAAAATTCTTTAGTTATAATATTATAATAAACAAGTCAGTAGCTCAAAATCAAAAATAAAAAAATTTATAACTCACTTTCTGTCTAATAGCATGCTTGGAAAATGCAACATGCATCTGCTCAGATCTTTCAGGCAGAATGAAGACCTGATATTATTACTTCTTTTCAGTCATCTTTGGATCAGTGATACCTGTGCTCCAACATCCCAGACTAATCTGTTTCTCCCAGTTCTTTTTGTCTCCATTCTCATGCTGTTCCTTGTGAAGGCTTAATTATTCACGAGCCTTGTAAATCTCTATATGTGTTTTTAAAATCTCTCTTGTAAGGCTCAAAAATACCAATTTCCTATTTCATCAATGTTATAACAGTTTAGAAATTACTTTATGAAGGTGATTTAAAAACAAATAACTAAGGAAAAAAATGCTGTCAGCAGTGTTTAGATTTATCTTCAAAAAGGACTCCTAATTTTCCCCTAATCATGTGTGTAGTTATCCACGCTGTGTATTCCCTTTACTTAGGCCTTGTTAAAGCAAGAGTAAGATACAGAAGGCATAGGCTTATCTTTAAAGGTAGTAATTGTTCCAAGGCAAGAACATTATTTTCATTTGCAAAGCATTAAATATATCATCTTTTAGCACTAGATTCTTTGAGTGACAATTATCTCATAAACATGCAAGCATCATAACAAAATTAGATGCATCTTAGTTACTCTTCTTTCCCCTCTATAGACTCTTCATTACTTGTACCTTTAAAATACAGTTCTATTCCTACATTTCTGTATGTACTAACAACTCCCTGTTTATGACAGTAAGAAAAACTACTTGGCACAAAATTTGGCAGAGTTCAGAGTACTGTTCAGCTGACATATGCCTGTACATTGCTATCTTCAGATCTTTTGAGCCATCATTCAAATCTTTTTGAGCGTTTCTGCTTTATCCACCCTCTGTTCTATGGTATGGAGTGCAGTATGGAATCCTACAGGGAACAAGCAATTCCACCACTGGGTATTGTAAGAGGATGGTAGTTCCTGGTAATGCAATAAACACAGAGAAATTCTAAGAGATTACTGCTTACAGGAGGCAGGGAGAAACAAAGTTAGTGTTACCTTCTTTAAGCTCCTCTGCACGTTCAGATAGAGACAGACATGAAACAATTAGTTTTGAGAAGACAGTCTATACTAAGATTAAAAAAAAAAATCCAACTAGCATTGTCCAATGCATTTAGGAAATTTAGGAAACAGGTACTGCAGGCTTTAAATCTAAAATATGCCTGTTGGAGCATGAATTCTCAGTTCCCAAAGAATGAGAGACTCAGCTACAGCATCTTTGTCAGTATTGTACTTGCAAAATACATTGCATGGATGTTCAACTACTGGTTAATTTAAAGTAAAAACGTAGGATTGCAAATATTTGCACCTAATTCCTCTGTCTGGATACAGCAGAGAGTTGACTCAGCACCAAGTAGCGTAAAAACGTAGGATTGCAAATATTTGCACCTGATTCCTCTGGATACAGCAGAGAGTTGACTCAGCACCGAGTAGTGAATAGGATTTGTAAGAGTAATCCCCAAGTGCAGTTATCAGAAACATCCTAGCCTGAAAACAAAAGACTGCCCTGTAGACCTGCTGATTCTGTCTTGAAAGCTTTGGGCATTGTTTGAGAGGTGAAAGAGAACCAGCCACCTAGGATAAGAGGAGATGATCTGACTGGCAAGTAGGAAGCTTATAGAGAAGAACAAGTGTAAGGAGGAATGATATTTTCTCCACAAGATTACAAATATATCAAAAAGAAGTTTAGCAGTAGTAGATTTACTTCAGTGGACAAATGATTTATTTTAGAAGACTTAAGTTTTGCAAAACTCTAAATATGCTGTAAATAGGTAGCTGTTCCCTAAAAAAAAAAACAAAACAAAAAACAAACCCCCAAACCAGGTTGGTTTAAAAAAAAACAAAAAAACAAAAAACAACGGATTGATTGTTGTATGTCTTACACATAAATAATTCATTTTATAAAAGCATTTTTGTTTCTTGTATGCCAGTCGCACACATGACCAGGAATCCAGAACAGCTCTCCTCTTTACCACATCAGCTCCTACAGGCACTGGAGATTCAGGCCTCTGTTACCCTAAGGTAATCCAATTACTGGCTGACATCAGTGCAGCCCCTGCTGTCACAGCTTGCACAGGTATAACTGATTAGGATTTGATAAACAGATCTGATACTGATGCACAAGAAGAAACACTCACACTTGTGGGATAACAGGACAAAAACCTTACTATTAAGGTCATCAGAAAGCAAGAGGAAGACTTAAGGCAATAGGATTTTACATAATGGCTTTTCAAGCCAGAATAGCTTCTAAAGCTAAAATGGCATTCTGGTTTTTGTCACCTGCTTGTTTTTAATACACTTGCTTGTCTCTAGACAGCCTTCTCACAGTAGAACAATAGCAAGGAATTTGGAGTTAGGTCAGAGGAACTTACCAGACTCAAATGTTTCTTCATCTTGTTTAGTTATCCAGATAGCAAAGATAGTTTAAAAAAAAAAAAAAAAAAAAAAAAAAAGTAATTCTTTTCCTCCTATAGAATTTCAGAATCAGAAATCAATTTTCCAGCTTCTATCAGTCTGTCTCACATATATTTTCCCCACTTCCCTGTACACTGAGGTGGCAAAATACAGCTTGCCACACTTGAATTAACTGTCTGGTCTCTCTTCACCTAGTCCTATAGGATCATATCCCTCCATGAGAGCTTTCTGAATTACCTCAGGAGAAGGAAGATTGAGTTGTGCTGCTTTAGGGAGCAAGTCAAGCAAACAGTCTTCACATTTACTATTCACATGTAAAAAAACTATGCTTGCTCAGTGCCTAAAAATGGATTCTCCTCATACCAGTTTCTTAACAATGAATTGTGTTAGTTCTCCAAGACTGCAATAATCTGTGGCATGACATCTACAATAGGCAAAAACTATGGTAACGTTACAGTCCAAATCCTGAATCAAAGAGTTTGGATCTCATTCAGGCAGATATATTTGAGAAGGTCATTCTTTTCTGCACAACACTTCATTATAAGCACTGTACACCAGAACTGCAAACAGTTTAATACACAGGATGATGTGCCCAGGGTACACAAAATAGAATTTTCTACCATTAAGTTCACTAGGAGAATGAGTGTTTTTATCTGGGAAACAAAACCAGGCTCTAACTAGCTACTACCTTGAAGCAAATAGAATAATCTCAAGTGAATTCAGTTACCTGTTTCCACACACTTCTCGTCAATACGCATGTCATCCTCTACAGATCAACACAAGGAAAAAAAAAATCTGAATCAGAAAAACACCAGGAAGGAAAAAACCTTACAGATCTTACAAGACTGAACTCAGACATCAGAAATAAAATATTTGAAGCTCAGATCAGCTTTAGACATCTTTGAGGATTTTAACTGTTAACCCTAACTTACTGATGTCTTTAGTGAGCAATAGGCTCTTAAACTAGTGCTCTGAAGGGCTTGTGGCAGAGAGGCAAATGTCTAACTTGACTTCTTTTGAAATAATAAAAGGTTTAACATGGTTGTCACTCTGTTTATCCTGTAGATACCTATTTATTAAGTATTACCATGACAGAATATAATTTTCCATTCACTCCCTTCTCTCCTGTAGCTTTAAGTGTTTCTTTCCAATATGCTTCACTCAGAGTTTTGTTTGGTTGATTTTATTACTATTTTTACAAGGAAGAATGGGAAAAGAAAAGATTGATTCAGCTCCCTCTCCATCCCCAGACCACATCAGTCCACATCACTGAAATGAGATCTTGTGGGTTCGGGCAATCTCATGGGCTCATAATACTGCACTCTGTGTTCTGTTCTTGTGTGCCTCTCCAGACAGGCCCAGTAGGAGTTACAGGGCAATTGTGAGGGCATCTGTCAACCATATTCTGCCTGTATGTATCCTTTAAAGAATACTCAGAGCTGCTCAGGTCAGTTGCTGAAGATGGGAGAGAAAGAGGGAGAGGAAAAGAGAAAGGAAAAAGTAGCCTTTCCTTCCCCAAAGCAACTCATCCAAACTGTCAGATCCCTACCAGATAATGCATAGCTTAAGTTTCCACTTTAAGACAATATAAGCTTCTACTATTTTAAGTGAGAACAGACTTGATTTCAGTTATGCTAAGCACACAAAATGCCAAGAACTTGGGTTTCTTTTGCATGTATTTACCAAACTGCCTCATTTCTGACAACTTTTTAAAAATCCTGTAAAACCACATGCTATATTGATTCCAGGTACAGGAATGCAATGTTGTCCAGATACAATCTCCTACCTTCTTCCACAGTGCTTACTGCCCACAGCATATCCATTGAAGCAGTTAAAATGCAATAAAATTACAGTGAAAGAGAGCTCCAGCACTAATGAACAAAGCAGTAAGTGTGAGAAGAATCCTAGGCAATGAAACACCTCATCTGGGAGTTTCACAAGAGAAAAAATTAATTTTATACTAGTATAAAGAACCATAGAAGAAAATAGGGAGAGAGAAAACAGGAAGAACGTTCTTTGTCTGGGAGTAATTGCATGTTTACAGAAAGCTAGAGTTGGCAGAGGGTAATGTTTCTGAATTGTCACCACAAATACCTTATTTCACAGCTCAAGGAAAAAAGTTCTTTCTCTCAATAGTTTTGATGACAAAGCATCATTCTAAAGATATCACCTGGCATCTTCCAGTGCAGAAATGTTATTATCTGTGTCCCTGGAAAGTCGGGCTAGTACAATTATCACCTTAGACTTATTCAAACCCAATTATCCTAGAGAGCAGCTAGATCTTACAGACTTCAGAAGGAAGTTGAATTCATGTTGAATTGTCTCACAGGCAGATCCCAAGTACACTGGAGACAACAACCTCCACCATAAGTGCTCCAGGTACAACTAACATAAAATATTTCTTTTCCTGGGGATAGTTAACACACTTCTGAGGCTACACTATGGCTCCTGAAACAATGTATTTGAATTAAACTGAATTGTATGAGCTTTTATTTCAGTATTCCTGGAAAAACAAACAAGACCTTTTTTTCTTACTCTACCATTCAAATAACTTTTCACTCACACATTGATGATTTGAGACAGAAATGGGGCTGGAAAGGCTGAGACCACCAGAATTCTCGCTGCTTCCTACATAGAGATAATTTTATCATAGTTAAAGAAACAAAACAGTCCACAAGCACATTATGCTGCAGATTTTGTTGCTTATACATTAGGTCAGTCAGCACTGAGCTGACAGAAGACACCAAGAATGGAAACATTACCAATGTTTTATCCCACTGTAAAGTCCTGAAAGAAAGTTGACATGCTATCAGAACTATTTAAAGGCAATTTCCAAATCAGCAGCCTCGAAGCAGACTATTTTGAGTTTATATATAAGGACAGGAAGAGAAGCCATACTGTGGTACAGACTCCTGGAAGTAGGAGAGTGTGTTGTTGCTATGGGTAGTAGTGCTGCCGCCTCTGTTACTACACAGTCTCTTGGTTGCAGCCTCAATCACAACCTAATTTGATTTCAACTTTGGTTATTCAGACCACAGCTGAGTTTACATAGAGTACAAATCAAAGCTTATCATCTACAATTGCATGGCCTTATGTTTTCCTTAGGGTAACACAGACAAGACACCTGGTTAGAGGATCAAACTGAAAAATGTGCTACAGCAATTTAACTACTCCAGTTCTGGAAGCATGTAGTGTAAAAATAAAGGGCTGTTTGTGTGGAAAATAATAGGCAAGGGATCCTTGTTCTTCCTTGACCATGGTTTGGTGTTGTGTTCCCCCCCCCCACCCCGCCTTTAATGTGTTCTACTCAGTTTTGACCAAAGCTGAAGAGGTCACTCATGCCTCACAGGACATCTTTATATACATTCTGTTTCTTGATACAGCTATGCCCTCATACTATACATTTAGTATCCCACTCTTCCCCCTGCCCCCTCCCCCCCTTTTTTTTAAATCATAGACAATGGTCCTAAACAGTCAGGGCCCTTAGTTTCCACCCATTTTTCAGCTGCTACACTCCACTGGATGTCTTAGCAACTGTCATAGAGACTAGGCAACTGCTGCAAACTTCTTAGATGTTAATTTAATATGATGTAGGTGCTTCCAAAAGCTTTTTCTCATGTAGGTACTCTTAAGTGAAGGAGAGCAAGAAGTCACAGAACAGAAAGAGGAAAGATGTCATTCTGAATCATCCTGCTGTGTAACTTACAAAATATAAAACAAAATATAAAACAGCAAAGTCTGAATAACTGGCTAATTTTTGAATTGGAAATCAGAAAAACTAAGACTTCTTTACCTTTTAAGAAGATTATTTGAGGGTATAAGTCCAGCACAGGCACTGAGATCTGAAACTTTCCTAGCCTGCCACCAGAGAGCATCGTTCTGGTCCACAATCTGGAGTATTTCACCCTTCTTAAAAGGCAAACCTGCATCAGCACATGGTATGGCAGGATCTTGCAAGGGCCAGTAATCTGCCATTGCTCGGACATAGAGCTGGTAAAGAAAACGTACAAGACTAAGTGGAAGCCATGCTTAGAACAGATACAACATGAGCTTTATAATCACAGGGCCAGATATTGCTGCTACTTAAGTCACTTCATGATGAAACCAAGTTTTAAAAATGATTTCAAGCCCGAAACCCTGTCTGTTCCTTAAGGGAGTAAGGAAAAAAAAGTAATCTCACATATTGTGAAAAGATTTGACCTTCACCCTGTAGATCAATCTAAAAATGTCTTCATTACCTTTAACAAAACTACATTTCAGCTTTCTATCCTTACTGCTTCAGCAACAGCATACTGATGTCAGCTGAGAGGTAGCCATAAAGGCAAATAATACTAAGGATTGCAATAAACTTCGAAGCAACACCATTTCTTTGTATCACACCATTAGACGTTATTGGGGTAACTGTTTGCAGTAACAATCCAGGAAAAAGAATGTCTCTTACTGTTGTTTGGTTGCTGACAGGCCGATCAGAAACTGGAATTAATTTGAACATAATTGTCCCCTGAGACATGGCCTAAATGATTAAAAAAAGATTAAATATTACTGGTATTCAACACAAATAACTAAACACTGGCAACACAAACTTAGCACAGCATGGCTTTGAGGTTACTATAATGTCTATATTACAAATAGAATTTAGGCAGTCAGTATGACAATACTGTATTTTTTTTCAAAAGGAAACTCAATAATTAAACTTCAAAGTCTTATTAAATATTTTAAATTCAATTAAAACTATGCATCATTATAAATATATATAATTTCAACATTAATTCATACCAAACTTTTCTACTGAAGTCTAATTTAAATTAGTAGCAGGCTCTGGTTAAACAAGTGCTGTAAATATTTGAGAATTAAGCATTCCAATAGAGTTTGTATTTCTTGTAGCTAGAAATTGTACAACCAGGGAATTAACACATAGAAAGACTTGATACTGATTACATACAGCAATATCTTACTGACTGGCACTAACACTTTGCAGTGAAGAATGCTGAAAGATTGTGGGCAAAATGATGAGTAAGTAGCAGGGACAGGTCAACAGATTTCTTCATGAGAATTCTGAAAACAGACATTACCACTGCCCTTTTTTGCAAGGTGAGGTATGTAGCTTACAAGCTCATTCACTCTACTTCAGTGTATTTTGAAACATGGACTCTTATTAGAACAGCACCTTTCCACTACTTTCTTGTGGAATTTTATCTGAGTGGAACTCAGATAAAGAACTCATAATTCCATACAATTATGAATCAGTAAAGTCTGAATAAATTAGTATTTTTCTGAGAAGCAGCCAGTGAAATTAAGCCACAATTAAGTTAACTTCTGTCCAGAACAGGGGTTAGATTTAATTCTAGTTTCACACATTCTAATTTCATGAGCAGGTGTGAACTTCATCCACAGTAAGGAAACAATCTGAATTTTCTGGTAAAAATTTCAGACTTTGTCCTTTAAGAGTGCATGTTTGTAAAAGAAACAGCATACAGTTACTTTTAAGGTACAAAGTGGAAAAAAGATTCAATACCAGAATATTAATAACTTGCTCAGGCTCAAGTCCCTCAACAGGAACGCCATTTACTTCCACCAGTTTGTCTCCAGCATACAGCAACCCTACAGGGAAAACAAGGATGAAAGCAGCAGCAGCAGTTTTATCACAGCATGGATTATCTTGACTAGGCAAAGCAGGGTCACACAGATACACCACAGGTTTCGAAGTCAGCATTAAAAGTTTCCACACACCAAGTATGCAGGGAGACCTTTTGGATTTAGACTATATTGCCTCTGTATAGGACTGCAGACTTCTGTGGGTCACAAGAAGCTTCCATGCTTCCGTTTTCTTATTTCCTTCCACCTCCCCAATACAAGATGTTTACAGTCTACTGGTGATTTGCCTTAAAAGTATCAGAAACATTTTAATATAGCTCCATTTCCCAGAGTAATTTCTGAACCTATTCTAGCTAAACCCATTGTATTAGTAGACCATAAGATTTGGAATCAGACCCTTAAAAATTCCAGGTGCAGTGGGAGGTCTGGAGACTCCTCTCCATCCTTTACAAAGTCTTCACAGTATTGTTCACTTTTACATTTTCCTTTGGCTCAATTAAAACATTAATCAAATTAGGAACTTAATCATTAATTGTCTATAGTTTGGGTTTTCTTCTCTATACAAAGGTCAGAAAATACTAAAAGGAACTATTTTTATAATGATTACAGTTCAATTTTACTTCAGATGTTTTACGCTTTAGTTACATTACATTTCCCAAGGAACACGGAGCATGTTCAATTCTAGAATGACAAAGTAGTAACAATTCCACAGAAACTCCTTGGAAGATTGCTTAGCAACTAATGCTGCCGAAGTGTTTATTTAGCAGACTAGCGCCAAGAAGTATTACTACATATTCCTTAAAGCCCATTAACTTATCAAATCACTTACTACTGATGTTTTCCATTTCTCCATTAGGGAATGAGCTGCTGGTATTCACACTGTACTGCAGTTTGGGATATTCCTAATCAATCTCATGACAGATTTATCCAGGTATTGGTGCCAAGAATACATAACAAAAACTGGATTTGTACCTAAACTCAGTCTCAAACATAGCACATTCACATGAAAGTTAATGAAACCAGAATCAAAGTCACTGCAATGTATCACTATTTACAGTGCTGTCCAATGTACACATCTTCTGCTCTATAATGGAAGACTAATTGTAGAAACTAATCTATTATCTTACTTCAAATATCTTATTTCAAGTTCAAGTTTTTATATTACTTTATTTCAAATTACACATACCACTTCTGTCTGCTAGCCCACCATGGATCACACGGGCAACCGTTATGTCACCTGTTATCTCATGGCGTTTAATGGTAGCACCCTGGCAGATAAAAACAAAGAAAAAGCACACTGATCACTGAAGAGCCCCTGGAAGTTTCCTTTCACATCACAAGTCTGATCTTCAAAATAACAAAAAGGCACTGAAAGATACAGCCTTTTTAACACCACATGGATCTAGGGATAACGTAACATTATTAGTACTAAGTCCTTCAATGTCTTCAACTTGCATCAGACTAAAATAACCTTATTTAGTGACTGCAAGAAATCTTTTCTGTATCAAATATTACAGCTATCTTTTCCTAAATCAGATTAGTTAAGCTATACAATGTTTTCTGCTTATAAGAACAAATGATTTCTAAAGAACCTTTCAGAGTCTCTCCTCCCTTCCTTACTATTTTGGCCAAAGGAATAGGTCTCAATCCTATTTGCATTTTTATTATACAAGATAAAAACAACTGCCAAATGTTCAGACCCTGAGCGGACAAGACACTGAACAGCCCGCTCTAGTTGTACCTGCACTAAACAGTGCTAGATGCTCTCCTAAGGCCCTTTCCAACCTCAACAATTCTTGTGATTATGTGAAAACTGGACAAAAATGCACACAACCTCTGTGACATTCCTGGAAAGAAACCAATATGCATTATGAATACTTGTGTAAGTTAAAATTATTTGACAGACATCAGAAAGCTCCCTCACCAGAGGCTGGTTGTTTTTCACTAAGCAGACAATCCTCATAGCTTCTTCATTTTCAGGTATGTTGTCTGGCAGTGGTGGAAGGATTGGTTCAAAATCTTTCTGGGCTACTGTGTCATGAGCAGATAGCAAGGCCTGTTACAAACAGAAACAAGCAAAAATCAACCTATAAGCAAAGAACATAAAATAGAACAGCTTTAAAAAGTGACTGGTCAGAAAACAGAAATCAGTAAGTTCCTATGTGAACATAGATCCCTTTCACACATTGACATTTTCTTATTTCTTCTTGGAAGTTCAAACTGTGAAATAGTTTTAAGAACAGTTCCTCTCTGCTTCTTCTGGAAAGCTTACAAGAGATGAAACATTTCTATTTGGAACTCCAGGGTAAAGAATGCAGGTTTTGCAATTACAAGGAAAATTTGGTTTTATATGTCTCCATCAACTGCTCAGAATTTAACTCTGTAAGAAACATCCCTCTCAAATATAGCCCTTAAATAAAATGCAGCCCACTGCAGGTACTTCAGATACACAGCCCACATCTGATTTCGCAGCCAGGTTAGTTCATGACTAAGAAACTATGTCTCTTCTGGCTCCTTTGCCAATTCTTGTGAACAGCTGGCCATCTGTTTTCTTTCCCACTGTGGTCAACTCTATGAGCAACCTTTTTCTTTCCTTAAGCAGGACTTGCCTTAAAGTGGGGAGCTCGCAGTAGTCGCCTGAGCTCTTTGATCTCTCCAGACTGAGGAGCTTCATGCAGTAACTCTGCCACCTGATAAACGGAAGAGAGAAAGCACAGAGACTGGTGCTGGTGGATAATTCATTTAGAAAACTCTAAACTGAACTTACAGGAATATGGTATGGCAAGAGCGTTAGGCCCTCCACAGTGTATGACTTGGAGCATATCCATGTGATTTGCTCTAGAATTGGACAATATGACCACAGCTGCACAACACCCAGCTATGCTTGATTTAGTTCAGGTACAGTGCCATGTGCTCTAAATTAGTTTTTTCTCCTGTGCCTCAACCAATTTCATCACTAGTGCCAGTTTCTCCCCTTAGTCATTAACTCTCCCTCTAATTCAGAAATTTAAGAATTAATCAGCCATTATGATTAGAAAAATCCCAAAAGGTTTTCAAAATCCTCATGTCATACTGCTTGACTGTAGTCATAACACTGAACCACACACTTACATGGGAAGAAAAATACATGGCCAGTGGTTAAAACAAATAATTTGTCTTCATTACACTGGCCAGGACTCATGCAGCCTAGTGACCACAGCTGTATGCATTTCTCATCCCCCCCTCTCAACACAGTTAAAGAGTTATCAAGTATTTTGACAAATGTGTGAAGAGAGAATCTTTCAGGTTTATACAGTGTTCTCAGACCTGAGACACCAAACAAATACCAGAACAGTTATCTGCAGCTGACTAATTTGGTATGAGCAAGTAAAGCAATACACTGTGTATACACAGTCTTACCTCGTGAGTCAGTGCACATGCCTGCAGTGTGACAGGAACCGGTTTTTCTTCGAGGTAGTGTTGGAGGCATTCATAAATCTATGGCACGTCGTGATAGACAAGAGAATGCAATGACGATATGATCTGTTCACATAATTATATGGATAGATACACAAGACACAAAGGACAATACTGTATTTCTAGGAATTTCTCAGTCCAGCTAAAGCCAAAGAGCTTGCAGTCTCAATCCTTAATGTCTAGAGCATCTGAAATTGAGTCTATAATTAATTGTCTCTCCACATTATCCTCCAGCTAACCAGTTATGCTGTAGTTTTGGATTTTCCAATAAGAAAAGCTGATTACACAGGGCAACTGCCTGATAGCATCAATTCTCTGACTTGTAGGTTGCTTCCTTCCCTTAGTTGCAGGCCTGATTATCAAAGTAAATTTAACTTAAAACAAAATAAATTGTTGTATTTAAAATGATCTTATGAACACTCTTATTCACTGCAAGTTTTTCTTCTTTAAAATTTAAAGATTTTAAAAATCCTTATTAGAGGAAAAGCAGAATTTGTACAGAATATGTCTCAGAGATACAATTCTGCTCAAGAGAGAAACACCAGCCAAAACTCTGTTCTGTTCTATAACAACAGAAAATCTTCAACTATACACCAGATCAGCGTGGCTAAAACAAAAAAAGTATAATTCCACAAGCATACATGCCAAAAAGTGGGATGCATAGCCATAGAGAGATTTAAGAATAGAAAAGACAGCTGAGCAGTGCTGTGTTCAGCCTATGTCTCTGTCTCTCTGGCCTTAATATGGACATGTAAAGCAGAAGAGCTTTAATGTCTAGGACATTATGAAAAAGAATACTTTTTTTTCTTTAAAGCAAAAGTGTTTTTGTTCACCTGCTGATGTTAGGACTGATACTAGGACTATCAGCACTTAATGTAAATAAGCATTTATTGTCCCAATATGGCAAAATAAAGTAGCTATCCTCCAGAGACTGTTCTTTAGGAAAGCTTTGTCTTCACAGTTGAATATTACTTTACCTTAAAAAGCGCTTGCAGCCAGCGAGATCTGAGCAGGTCATATAACATGCCAACGCCATTGACATCTCTTTTACAGAGCAAACTCAGTTCTTCTAGCACTAGAGTCAGAACATGAGATATACCTGAGCCCAAGAAACAGAAAAGCGCAAGACATTTCATTTCAAATAGAAGACCAACCAAAGCCACACAGTGACCCAGGCCTTTGAAAAGCACCTTTCCTCAATTTATACTTCCAAGAAATGCACCCATTTCCTGTCTGCTTTGCTTGTTTCCTGCGATCGACTCCGTTGTGTAAGAGCTTTATTTTACTATATTATTAACCAGCAGGGTTAGGTCAATACTAGCAATTTTCAACTGACCTGTGAGAAAAAACACACAGGGAATCTCACACATATCAATCTGGGTTTTGAGAAGAGGTAAACATAAAAAATTGCCTTGTTCATTCTATAGGCTTTTCTTTTGGATGACCCACTGTTTGGGCCGGGGACCATCTGTTTTTCTCCACTCTTAAGGAGTGCGGACATTTTGTAGAATATCACTAATGAAAATTAAAATTCCTGACAAATACATACCAACGTCACAGACACACAGAATGTCCCAGGAAAGGGGAAGAACTGTTCTTACTATTAGAAGCAGCACTTGATCTGTTAGGAAGAGTATTCTGATACAGTGGAAAACCCCAAAATACAGTATCTTTTTAAGATCTCAAGGAGACAGAAACTAAGAAGTGACAACTAGATTAAAATGTTACACAAGGTCAGGCCCAGATACAAACTGGATTTTTGTGAGTGTGTGGAATTTAATTTTACCTCAGAAACGACAATAGATCATTTCTGATATGTGACACTCTTCCCAAGAAACACAGCGTTCATAACAGCATTAATGCAATACCACACCAAATGCTAGGATTTAGCTTTATTAAGCTATAAGGGTTCTTAAAGACACCATGAAAGTTGGATGCCTGACCCTCACAGAATGTCAAAGGAAAGTAAGTTCTCAACACTTGTGTATTTTGGTAAGCACAAGCTGTCTTTGTTTTTTTAGCGCCAAAGTAATCATGCAATACAGCTGTAACTGGATATTTTCCTTTGTATTTATTTGTTTGCAACATTAAACTTGGCATGTTTCAGGGAATAATACTGTAATACAAGAAAAATGTTGAAATAAAACCAAGACACTAGGAGCTTCTAAAGTTACATCAGCCAAAGTCAAAATAATAATTTCTCAAAAGTAAAGCTCATCCAGCAGACCCAGAATAGCTGAGTACTTGCTACTGCAGACAGTATCATCAGCTGCTATCGTCCTGTCACCACAGCCAACCTAAACATGGAAGCACTTCTTTACTTATTTCTTTCCCGAGCACAGCTTTTATAGCCCTTGACAGTTAATTGTATCAGCTCTAGACTTCCATGTTACCAACACTTATGTTAGATGTATCTTCGGTTTCACTGAGGTGTTTTCCTTATGCACAAATATATACAGGTACTTGACTGCTAAGTTTCTGCAGATGGGGCATTTGCCTCAATCATCAGGCAGAGTTGTTGAGTATCTAAACTGGGAAGGCCTGGAAATGTACCTCATTATCAAAAGAATCATCTGTTTCTGGAAAGCAAACATCTAAGCACTTACAAAAATTATAAACTCAGTGAACCCTGATTGTGAGTCCCACAGGGCAGTATCTCCCAAAACAGTTAACTTAAAAGGATTCTCTTCTACAGGAACGTCCTAGTGCCTAATAGAACATTACCTTTGGTGTGGATACTTTTTAAGATCTTTTCCTCATTACTGGTTTCCTCTTTTTGAGATGACTTGTACTAATTATCTCCTAGAATGCTATCCCTACCTCAGACTGGGCACAAATAGACCAAGATGTTCCATACAGAAGCTGAAGCCTTCAAACTACAGACAATAATTCCCTTAAGGAAAACAAACAAAAACTTTTGCAGTTATTAGTAATTCTTGATACAGCTGCAGTGATCCTTGACTTTATAAGCCAGAAACAAATGCCAGGTATTCTCTTCTGTCACTGTAAATTAACTGCATACCACCATTAAACATCAAGAATCATTCCAGTTATTAAGTAGTAATACTTGTAGACATGATCATCTCTCTCATGACTCAATGAAAAAAGAGTTACAGGGAGCAATGTATGAAACTTTTTGTCAGTTTTATTTCTCTTCAAAAAAGAGAAGCAAAAGTTATGAGTACCATCATCTTGACTGCAGACTGTTGGCACCTCCATCTTTTCCTTTATTCAAGGAGATTCCACTCACTTCTTTGCGTACTGCATTCACACCAAGTAGGTTTCACAAAGATAGATGCTGAACTAGGGAAAAGAGTATACTCACATCAGAATACTGTCAAGTATTTTAGAATGATAAGAAAGCAGAGCTTAAAATAATAGGGGCAACCACTCACCTTTGAAGTGCACAATAGGCTGCAAGCATTAAGTTAAATACATGAGTCCTACCTGTAAATTCAGTTGCCCACCAGCATCCAAAATGCAGACAAGGTGAACCTCAACTACAATATGACATTTTATTTCCTTTATAGAATTTTCATTAGCTTGCTTCATTAAGCCATCTAAAATAACAAGCTATTTTAACATCATCTGTTCCCCAGCTTTTAAAGTGCACTGCCATGGAAAGCTATATTTTTTTCCAAAGACTTTTAAAGCTTGTTTTACATAAATATAGCTTGGAAGATAATAATATTCAAGAATATATTACATTTAATTCCTCATGTTATTGACATAATATTAAAATTGAAAGACTCTGGAGTTTCTACTGAATTTTCATTGAGCAAGGACATGATTTTGCAAAAAAAGGATCCCTGTTTCTATCACTGTTAGAATTTAAGGTCTTTGAATGATTTGTTCCACAAAGATTTTGTATTTTCCTTTATTTCCTCACAGTGAATTAAAACCCCAAAAACCCAAAACAATAAACCCCATACTTTACCTTACTGATATAATCATCTCTCTCAAGCAATTTGTAATTCATTGTTACTTTTAGAGACAAAGAAGTTATCTGCTAATATAAAAACCCCTCCTATATTATTTTGCATTATAAAAAGCAGGATATACCATTTTTTTTTTCCTTTAAATTTTGAAATGGGAATTTTTAAGTAATGCAGGAAGCCAACACTTTTGCTAATTAATTTGTATCCATGTTGCACTGAACTTTTCACATATAAAAAATAAGCCTTCTAAAATTTTCTTCCGAAGTCCTTCCCTCTCAAACTTCTGTGACAACCTATCAGTAACCTATGAAGTTCCCCTAGACTAAAATGGAGGATTCCTTCAGAGAATTCTCAGAACTCTTCTTTGCAAAGAAGTATGGAGATTCCCCAGGGAACACCACATGCTGCATTTATACCCCAAAGCATCAGGAACCTATATATGAAAGCTCTGAAGTTAAAAAAGTTAAAAACCCTGTAACATCAGATAGCTGAACACCTCAGCCAATAGTGAAGCACAGGGTGACACTGTAAGCACAGTGAATGCCTTACCAAATTCTGTTAAATATACAGTAGTTTATCTCATGGATTAGCAAAGCAAAAAGGCAGCCATTTTCCTCTACGTTATTCTATGGACAGAAAACATCAAAGGTACAAGCAGGAAAAGTATTCTCTTGATCTGCTTATAAAAGCAGAAAGCATTACTGTCACTTTTACTGCACTTCTTAAGACTTATTTTTAGAACATGCTTCCTCTCTCTTGTTAAATCATAAAACTGCTTTCAAAAGGCAGCGGAAACTAAGGGAGGAAAAAAAAAGTCAGAAGTTATGAGATTATAATTCAAACATTTTATTACTGAGTATTGGGAATTCATTTCAAACTGCCTCTACAGGATACTCAGTAATACATCTTATTGAAATTCTAATCCAAAGACTGCTTTTAAAATTATTATTTCTTCTTTCAAAGACTAACAAAAATATAAGTTGGTCCTCCCCCAAGAACAATGCCATATTTCCATTTCAGTGTTACTTTATACTGCATAATCATTTTTCCACTGGAAACAACAATCTTTCATATTTTATGAATGTAACTCTAAATCCTTCTACCACACATCCACTGGGAACTGGATTTTGAGCTGCAATTATTTCCCCCCCCTTTTTTTTTTTTCTTCAAAAGTCTGAGCTCTGTTCCTTTAAGAGACTGCCTTCGCCTTTATTAAGCTTAGCTGATCTGCTTAATTATGTATTTAACAAAGCAGGCCTTATAAATCTAGTCATGAATACTTGCTTCTTAATTACTGAAGACATTAGGAGTAGGACAGAAATCTTTATTGTGGGATGGTACAAACATGGAAAGAGGAATCCCTGTGTTGAAAGTACATTCAGGACAGTGATGCTCCTGGTTTACACTGAGTAACAGCAATATGGAAACACAAGTAGCCTTTACCTTAGATGATCTCTGCCCGCGCTCCCCTTCCCCCCCACTTCCTTTTTGAAAACTAAGAGCCTATAGCTCCAGATTCAGTTAGCAGAAGCATTTACAAAGAGATGGTACTCAATCTGCAAGTTATGTTCTAAAAGGAAACAACTTCTGACAGCTTATCCCATAACCTACATTTCAGAAGCCTCACTTCCTATTATTATTACTAATTCTAAAGCTTCTCTATGTAGCTTCTCCATAACCTACATTTCAGAAGCCTCATTTCCTATTATTATTATTACTAATTCTAAAGCTTCTCTAGCTTTTATAGCTATGCTTTTTTCAGGTATTTCAAGAACTAAAGACAGACCCAACTGGCATCTGTTGGTTCCCATGTACAATGGCTGTTTACTTTGCTTTATATATTCTACACAGACATCCAACAGCGTACTCCCAATTCAAAATCCTGATTACAGTTTTGTGGCAAAGGATGTCTAAAGACAAAAGCAAAAAGCAAACATTCTAGATGTATATAAGGGAGCCAACTCCCGATCTGTACTTCACATCCTCAAAGTCCTGATTTAAAAATCTCATCACATACATCCCTCAAAAAACCCCAAAGAAACACCTAACTTTTTTTCTCCCTCAAAAAAGAATAAATGAGTAAAATCCCTGTTATAATATAGCTGAGCTTTATGGGACAAACTCCCCTAAGCCTAGCTGATTTTGTTTGGCCAACTCACATCTACAAATATATTCTGGTTATCAACAGTGATCAACTTTACTTATTACTATGCATCTGTTACCAGATGTATGATTTCATAGCAGTTGGTTCACTCAGAGTATATACAACCTTTACCCATAAAGATAATCTGCGACCCAGGTGGCTCTCAACACATTGTACTTACAGTATCTTCCCATTCAACAAAGCCCAGTTCTCTCCAGAATAAAACTCCAGTTGTTTCAAGTCTAGATCTGGCTTTTCCTGTGTTTTGTCCTATTTAGCTTTGAAGCATCAGACTGCATGGCCTTTTAAGTAGGGTGAGACCCTGCAAACACATGTGAAAGAAAACACGTGAAAGGGAAATGTGTGAAAGACAATGAATATTTCTGAAAGCTTTGTGGTTTAACTAGTTAGAAGAAAGTTTTGAAGATCCCTTAACCTCAAAATAGACAAGCAAAAGCCCCATTTTTTTGTAGAAGGCTCCTCAGATGCATACTGAAAGCTGAATCTTTTCTCTTGTGATAGCTGTAGTAAAGTTACCATAATCATAAGACCTGCTGTGTTCAAGTAGTGTTGTCTACCCAACCAGCATGTCACCATATTGACAATTAGCACTGCTTAAATTCTATTACAAAACAGGAAAGAAAGGAGAAGAGGGGAAAAAAAAACAAACTAAACCAAACCCTCTCCAGTATAGTCTTAGAAATACCTTAATCAAGGTCCCTTTTAGCCTTTGGTAGCTAGATCATATATATTTCTTCTTAGCTAGGATAGATCTTGCACAGCACAGTGAATCAGAAGTAAATCAAAGCAAGCAATTCACCCTGTTGCTTTTAAAGAAGGAATATTCTAGTCTTCTACTGAACAGTTAATTTTTAAATATACCAGTGAGAATCATCCTGCAAATAGAGACAAAGAAGAACATTTCTGGAGATACTGAAATACTTGTGATTCTGCTAAAATGCTAACCAACATTGTTACTCTTTTAAAATACTCATGAGATTATTTTTTTTTCCCATAGAGCCTTGTAGCTATTGGTATCACTACTGCTTCCCTAGAGAAGAGATACGGGATTAACTTGAGTGTGTTTAGAAGTTTTAGACAGTTTGTCTTGAAGGTTGACCTCAGGTTTCCAAGAAAAACTGGGAAAGCTATTGAATGCTGATTGCTTGCCTTTTGGGGTGAAATCCTCAGGTATAGCTATCAGAGAGCTGCTGAGGTTAATAACAAACACAGAGTTAGTAACCCATCCATCACTGCCTTTTTAAACTGCAGAGTTTATGCTCACACTGACAGAAGCTGCATTTAAACATCAAAATCGGTCAAGTTCTTAACAACACAGCTCACCTCCTTCATAAAGTAGTAGCTGTTTCATATTTTCACACAATAAAAGGAAAGCAGCTTCTAACTGTGAAGCCTGGTTTCAGCAGCTGTCAGTAGCAACAGATGATTAAGTTATTACCAAAAGAGAAGAATAATATCTTGCTTCTGTGCAGTTCTTTAGAATAAAGTCCTACTACATTGCTTGCTTAGGGGGAAAGGTCAGAGCTAAAACAAACTTGTAACTACTACTGCGCCTTCATTTCCTGAGACTTACATCTATGCAGACCATAAGGCCAGAGCTCAGGCTCTGCTCATCCAAGGGATCTAAAAAATCAAATGGAAGTTCTTACTAAAAGGTTTGCCTGAGTGAGTTCCCAGCCAGTGTAAGGTCCTTCCCATTCACATGTATTGCATGCAATTACAAATGCTCATTAACAGAAGGCATTTTTCTCTGTCTGTTATCAGGGACAGAATGGGCTATCCATGCTGGGTGTGCCAAAATACAGAGGCAAAAGGAGTCCATCACCTCATGTCTCCAAACATCAGTTATCCCAAATTCCGGCTACAGTGCTTACTTCCTTAAGCAGCAGGATATGAAATTCCTTGATCCTCTTTGTCAGACAGACCAGAAAGTCTTACTGATACAAGGCTGGAGTCTCAAGGGAATCCAAGCTCTGCTTTTTAACAGTTTTCTGAATTGTCTTTAAATGGACAATTTTGAGTGCTGTCAAGCCTCTGAAGGGAACACCACCAGACAGCCTGACATTCAGAACATCAACCCTACTCTTAAAAGCTTCTTTGGTTAAGACGCTTGACAAGGTTCACTGCATTTTTACCAATTTCTAAATTTCTCAAAATTAATGATTTGGCATATCGAAGACTGCAAATTAGCTCGAGGGCAGGGAACACTGAGAAAGCTTTGAAGCCATATATCCTTATCTTGAGCCAAGAACCACTTATTGCCAAGTCTGAGGTGGTACAGGTGACTGAATAAATGTCACGTTCATGTAAGGCATTCTGCGAGATTTATATAATCACACTTGTATATGTAAGGTTGCTGATGGAACAAATGATGCAATTATTCCTTGTAATCAGATGTATTCAGCGATGATTCATTCTGCCTCCCTCTAAAAACAAAAGTTGACAGTGCCAGTGGTGGTGCCAGTATGTTGTTTACACAGGGTAAATGCCATTAAAGCATCACTTGTAGAAGAGTTGTGCATTCAGAGAAGTATAGTTGGGTGCAGCATGCTGCAGTTGTTGAAGCAGCCAGCTTTACTTCCAGCTGTTTACTGCCCACAGCTTGGGCTTACTGAAAAAACCCATCCAAACAACAACCACCTGACAACAACACACTGATACTCAATCATTAACTCGGAAGTACATGGCTAGGTAGTTCAAAGAAAGGATTTGTTTTCTAGTCCCGTATCAGTCACAGATCTTTCTTCTACATTATCTCTCACCGTACCAGAACAGGTAGTTCCCTAAACTGCTTCTTACAACAAATGCAGATAGGAAGCAAACCTACTTTTGGCAAAATAAGTCAATGATGTAGGGCAGAACACTCTGTGAAGATCAGGAGTGAGGAAAAAATTCTCTTTTGAGATCCTACTCCTCATTCATACCTATCTCTAATATTTTGCTAATGGCAATTAAACAGGTAATACAAGCTTAATTAGCTTTGCTATATCTATGAGAAGAAACTAAATTTCACAGTCGCATGGGGGAAATGCACCTGAGCAATGCAATGGTTCCAGTACAGTGCACATTCTCTTACCTGCAAACACCGCAGA
>NW_010326677.1:31578-43812 GCF_000700745.2 Antrostomus carolinensis | reverse complement strand
TGCTGGATGTTAGTAGAGCAAGTAACCTCACTGCCCCAGCTAATCTGTGGACATCCTCTCCTTTTTAATCCGCAGAAACCTAACCTTAGAACTACTCATTACCAGGGAGAAGAGAACAAATCCCCTTAACCCTTTTCTTGCATAAAAAACCTACTTCGCCTCTCACTTAAGTAGTTTCTTATTCTCAGCACCTTTCCCAGTCAATAGGCACTCATCTCCTAGGGTCTGTCTGCAGCTACTGTGCCTGCAGTTACCATGAGAATCTATAATACTGTAACATTGATCTTCTGTTGCTGGTTACAGGATTTATGCTGCAGCACAAGAAATACTCGGCTTTCAGTTACAGGAAAGAAGAGGTAAAAATGATGAGAAAAAAGTAATTACCACAAAGCAATGCAGACCAAGAAAGGTCTTGCAGGGTAACTCATTTCTTTGTTAGCTACAGAAATACACCAATCAAAGCTGGTCTGCACTGACTTCCTACTGCATCACAGGCCACGTAGGCTGTAAAGTGGAATCTGTGTCAGAAGCACATTTAATCCTAGGATTCTCTTCAGCTAATAACTGAGCTATATATCAGAAAGACCAAAAATAAGTCAACCCAGGCTGTCTGCCTCCATTAATCAGCAAGCTGAATTCATATGTGATATCACTACTTTTTACAAGAGGTTGTGTGTGTGTGTGTATATGTGTATATATGTGTGTGTATATATATATATATATATATGTATGTGTGTATGTAAAGACAGATGTATTCTTTGTTTTTTAGTTCTCAACTGTGCATCATTCACAGTGAATGAAATTAAACATCAGAAGTTGCTACATATTTGGTAGATACATCTTCTTGAAAGGCAGAAAGATTGTGGAAAAACTTCTCATGTCCAGTTACATTCTCAGTTTAAGGCGCAGAATCAGTGTGGGAGTAAGGTCATATGAAACAAAGCCTTTTGCACGTCAAAGCTGAAGATTAAAATTGTTCCTTTCTTCTGAAACATCTGAAGACAACAAATACTGATCCCAAATAGTTACAGGGCAAGGCAGGATGGGTGGAAATCAAACTTGTTTTTAATGATTATACTCCTACAAATGGTGAAATAAATCCTAAATTCAGATCTTTACAATTATTGTCACCGATGTACTCAGCTGTTCAGCATGGCTCCTTTTCAAAGAGCAGCTCTGCTCCTACAGGTTTCAGTCAAATGTTTTTTGTACATCGAGTTCTAAGAGATGACTGCATAGAAAGACTGCATCTAGCACAAAAGATTAAGTGTTCAAATTCTTGCCTTGTTCTTCATTATACTCTCCACCCTTAGTTGTTTATCTTCCCCCCTCCCCCTTCTCAAATGGACTTCTTTTTATAGCTTCCCTTTTATTTATATTACTGCTTATCTCTCATCAAATTATTTAGTATAGTTTAAAAATAAGATTAAGCTAACAAAAAACTGTTTGCAAACATGAAGTCTTTCATCTATTTCCCATTATCTCTATAGTCTGTTGTGAGTATAACAAGTATAACAACAGTTTTAAACATCATCTTGCCAGAGTTACTTTCCCCTTCTCTGATGAAACTAGAAATAATTTCAGAAAGACCAATTGTTTTTACTTTATTATGAAAATTGCTACATCACAGTCACTATTCAAAACAATCTTTTGACATATGGTTTCTTTCCATTTAGGTGCCAATACACAAGCCATGACTACTATTTCAAAAATATGATTAGTATTATCTATGGTAGTGTGACAGAACTTAAGCCATTATAGCATTCTATAATCTATTCCTCCCTCCCCATTTTTTTGAGTCAGCCATGGTAAAGAACAGCACCTACAATACCCAAATTATCCACTAGTGTTATTGGTATAAATAAAGTTGACCATAAACCACAGAACACACACACACGCACACACAAAAATCTCCCAGGGAAATTACTTGTTCTCTACGTGTTCAGAAATGCAACAAGGTTAGCTTTTTTCACTCTGCCACAGAGGTTAACAGGCAAAAGTCTCAAACCTAATTCACTGTCAGCTTGTTCAAGAGCACGTTCCCATTCTCCTATCACATGGGCTTCCAGAGAAAGTGTCTGTCCTCAGACCTCAGGGTAATGAAACTGAACACTACGCATTTCAGGTATTTAATTCAGTGCCAAAACTTGAAGTGGTCAGTGCCTTTTATGTATTTCTGAAATAGAAAGAATGGTGAACACCTTTATATTTATAATTTGAGTAAACAGGGAAGTCCAGAACAGTCTGATTATTTCCACAAAAGCACATAAATACTGCATTCAGCAATTCTGTTCAACACAGATGCCTCAAAACCTTTACAGCCAAACACACTATAGGTTACCCATTATAAATACTATTTCTATTTTTTTAAATAAACAAACATAATAGCTTAATTCAGGAAGACTGAATGGTTCTGTGGTGCAATTCATTCTCTTTAAACATCTCTGCTGACAAACTAGAAATAATAAAAACAAACCCACTGCTTTAGAAGCCATGCGGTCCAGATCTTCACACGTACTCTATGTAGATGCCATGCCTTTTTGCAGCATTGTTAACTGAAAAGGAGTAAATAATCTGTTAGACTAGGAGATTATTTCTTCTTGGCAAGTTCTTGACAAACCAAGTCTCTAGCTTCATCACCACCTCGTAGACAGCCTCTGGCTGCCGTTTTCCAATCTTAAAACTGAAAGTTCAGAATAAACAACTGGATATTTTTCATCTGTAACAACAGAACTGTAACAGAGTATTTTCTAAGTGCCATTTCAGTGAAGAAAGTGGGTATTGGTGAAGTTCCACTGAGTAGTCCACTGAGAAGTCCCACAGAGTCAGGTTGTAAATGATGGTCTAGGTAAGCTTTTCATGTTGAATCTGGTAGTAACATGCCTGAATTAAAACAAAGTTCAGTTTAGCATATATACCAGCTGTCAGCAAGCTGATAAAGCGTCATACACAATAAGGTTGATTTTTTTTTTTATTCAAGGAAAGAGGGAACTAGGCTCTCTACAAGCAGTGAAGATACAGTGACCCACAACATGAGAACCTTCCGATATGTAAACTAACAAAATAAACAACGGGAGATTTTAAGTTACAAATTATGTCCAACTCTTAATGAAGGAAGACAGCATGATTTAGGACTGTGAATACTTCCACAGCTCCCAGCTTTGCCAAGATTAAGTACATTTTGTTTTGCTCACAAGTCCTTCTTTGCCCTTTGACAGGAGCCCAAAAAAGAAAGTATTTTCTTAAAGGACAAGGACTCAGGGATTAAGCGTTTCAAAAGCACTCGGATCGAAAAGCAAAGGTTTCTGTCATCTGGATAAACACCTAACTTGCTGCTTTTCACTCCTTAACGCTGGTTCAAATACACGTTGGGTCAGCCATGACCAGAAACTTAATACAAATGTCCCAGACAACACTTGCACTCATGGAAAATTAAGATTCTGTTTCTACTACATAGATTCTTTGAGAAATTTTAACCAACTCAAAACTTCCTTTTTTGCAGCACTATAAAAATAAAAGGAATTAAAAAAACCTCTGCACCCAACCATTTCCAGTTTGCACAGACAGAAAATATGATCATGTTCACCTAGCAGCTCAGCTTAAGATTTTTAAGTTTCAGGTTAACAGTTTCCCTCCAAAATTACCCCACAAAAAAGCTGCACACAGCTGAACTGTCACAAGACCCACTTGCTTGAATGGTTTTGAGGTACCCAAACAAATTATTTCCATTATGGAGGTCCTAGTGTACAATAGGATGTTCATCAAAATAGATTCCCTCCCTTTTTCCATACTTAAAAAGAGAAGAATAATAAATAAAACATGGAGAGTGACACCATAAAAAAGATTTTTATTTTTTTTTTTAATTCTTATTTGCAAAATTGAATTCCTGGAGCGTCTTGGTGTACGTTAAGACTTAAACATTATTGGAATGGCTAGTCTCCAAAGCAGCAGTTCATTCCCATTTTTATAAAAGGAATAAGGTTTGTTACGCTGCAGGGGAACAACAAGCTACAGGTGAGCATTCAAACCAGTCAGCAGCAACCAATACTACATTTGAATAAAGTACGTTTGGACACTGCACCATTTTATTACCAGTACCTGCAATTGTTAGGTTATCATAAGTTCTAAGTTAAGTATCCTTGCTCATCCTAGCTAAAAACTTGAATAAAAAAGTCAAAAGAAGTTACAAATCAGACCTAATGTTCATACAGTTGTCCTGAGCTGATCATCATTGCTCAAAGCTGACTAATTTCCAAAGAAAGCTTTTAATAGCCCTGAATAATTTTCATACCTTCAGGGTAGTGAACATGATGCCTTGCTCCCCATGCTGCAGATAAGGATCCATCAGGTCTTCAATTAAGTGCACCTCAGACCCCAAATTCCTTATCCTGTCGCATTGGGGAGACAGAGAATAGATGAACAGAAGATACTGTTATAGTGTTTTTACTTTTTGTACGTGGCATGGTGCAAAACCCATGCTTTTCCTTAACCCGATCCTGGGGTCACAGCCATTTCACAGTTGACTGTTCAAATTTTTTTCACGCCAAAGCAAACAGCCAAAATGGAAAATTTATTAAGTTACAAAAACCTAGCAGCAAGTAGTCCTGTAACGAGAAGCAGGAGTGTTTAGTACTCATACTGCCTATGCTCATCTTATGACTGATGGCACTATTGGTGCCTACCTGGCTCGTAGCACCACGTAGAGAAAAACGGGAAATAAGTCATCCATGGACCACAGAAAATCTTCCTGAAGAGTCTCGAGCACATTCTGAGAGATCTCTTCAAAAGTCTGCTGGATTACCTTCAACTTGTCAGCTGGGGTAAATGTGGTACTGTTTGGAGAGCAAGAGCAAAACAGGGTAACAACACGTAGTTCCATATCTGCATCTCAATTAGGTGGACAGTTTGCTAGCTAGCACGTCCCCATGCCCAAGAAGATAACCCAGATCATTCACACCACAATCCTAACTTCTAATCCTAACTTCTGGCAACCACAATAGCCGTGGTTGCCAAGGCTGTATCATACTCTGGGCTATAACTACTGGATCAAGGCACGCTACTGCAAGTGAGACTCTCTTCACAGTTTTAAGATCTTTTATCATAGTGGCAAAGGGGTAAAAAAATCCTTTCTAAAATACTTTCAATTTCTACTTATAGTCTTACAGCAGAATTCCTTATGTCAGCTAACAGACAAAGCTCCCCATATACAGGTCGTTTTGATGTAACTGTTCAAAATTTCACATGTATATTTGATTAGACATCTTCATGCTTTTGATTTTAAATGGTGTCCTATGGACACATCTCTCGGTTGCATTTATGAAGCTGTATTTCATTCCCCATTAGGAGAGTTTGCTAATATTTTTAGCAGGAACTCAAACTTCTTGGTGACCTCTCTTACAAAGGATAGCAAAGAAAAGGTGACAGGTAAAGGATCATAATCAAGTAAACTAGATACTAACTACAGCAAGAACAGTAAGACACTAGAAGACAAATTTAAGAGAACTACCTGATTTGCTGTAAACATTCAACTGCAGAGGCAAAGCAAGCATCTTTTGTATTTGACGATACCTGTGTAATCATGAGAACATTTATGTTTAAAAACCCCAGTGTTCAGCAGCAGAAGAAAAGCAGCATATCATGCAACACTGGCATAAAAGACTTCCCTTTCAGTTTTGCAGTGCAAAGAAAGGGGAGTCTGCCTGGATGCTAAAGTCATCCAGGAAATCTGACAACATATAATTTGCATGAGTTTCATTTAAAATTCAGAAAAGCCTGTACTGAATTCCTTGGTATGTTACAAGATCAGTGATGGTTTTGGGTATCTTCTAGGTCAAGGAAGACTGAGAATCATTAAATCTTAATGGTGAACAGTCAAGAGAGAACCGTAAGACTGGAACGGCTGAAACCTAGAGAAGTCATAGCAGGCAGTCATCAGAGACTCAGGTTTGCAGCAAACAGAAAAGAACAAATATAAATGTTAGCTCTTAATATGCAGCTGAGCCCAAGTCTTTCTGAATGGAGCGGGTAGAGAATGGATGGATGTAAAGAGACCTAGAAAAATTAACAGAAATGAGGAAAGTGGACAGAGGGGAGAAGCAGATAAACATTACATCTTGGCTAAAAACATGCAGTTTAATTAAAGGAATGACCCAGCAAATAAGGTAAATGGCCACAGAGTGCATCATGTACTGCGTAATTCAGAGGAGGCACATGCCACATAGTCTTTCACAGTGGTGAGGCTCAGAAAACCACTCAGAAGTGTGAAGGATTCAGACAGCTAGTAAGAATTTTGCCCAGTACCTAAAAATACAGAAAATCTGAAGTAATTTAAGAAACGTGTTTTTGCTGGATTTTGTAACATTTAAATTCTGAGTGGAGGTTTGCATCGTGTGCATTGTGTGACTCTTCAACTTCATGATTTAGGAAAAAGGGTACTTGTCTTGCTGGGAACCCGTAGCCTCAGCGGGGGGGGTCAGCAGTAGCTTTGGTTATTATTACAAACTTGTAACACCCAATCTCTACCAAGGGCTGTCAGCTCAAACGTGTGCAGCAACTACTATGATGAAAGCTGTGCTTCTCATTATTATGGACTTTGCACAAGCCACAGTTATAAACAGGGAAGAGGTGATCTGAAGGCAGGAGTATCTAAATTACTATAAGAAATAGAAAATTTCAAATAGATGTATACTGATTCATAAACAGACGTGATTTAAAGATACTGCAAGCATTCAAATTGTTCAAAGTTATGATTATTAAATCACTCTTCCTGAAGCACAAAGATCAAGTACCACACTATTACCATTTCAGACCAGTGTTCAGCCACTCTCAGCAAGATAATGATTAAGAATAAAACCTATACAATTCTCCTAATCGCATAGTATACAATAGTATAACTCTCTTAATCAAGCAGCCTAAAAGTTTCCTTGGTAGACTTTTATTCTCACACTTTCATAATTGGAGACCAAGCAAATGTGTTCCTGAATTAGAATTCATTACAGAGGAAGAGAGTCAGTGACAAAGCTGGACTGGCAGCTATTGCAAGAAATCACTAATGTAGCTTTTAACTAGAGACAAGTTTTAAGGAAACAAGCATAGCATCCCTTAAGCAAACAGCCTGGTCAAAAATTCCTTCACCACTTCCTGATGACCTCAGCTTCTTGGGAGAAGCATTGGGCAAAGCATACTGTAAGTCACGGCACAAAGAACGTACCTTTCTACTCTCCCCAAGGATGGATACAGTTCCTGGCCAAAATTTCCTGCAAAAAAAGCCAGCACAGTCTATTGAGAGAGCACAGCCTTAAAGCATTTTTCACCTTATGAAAATGAAGTTATGTTCTTCTATGAGATACAACAGCTCTTTCTACAAGATCAACTACACCTAGCACAAACAGCTGGAAAATAGCCTAATTGGAAATGCCTTGCTTTGCTTTTGTAGTGATGCCAATCTTTTTTTTCTTCCCTCCCTTCCCCATCTTTTTGGAAGAGTGAAGTTTTGATTCACTCTCTCAATAATACTAACTAATTTGAAGATATGTTTGGATGCATTTTAATCAAAGAAAAGCACTTTAGACAGTAGGGCTTTTTTTAGTTGCGTTATCTAATTACATGCCATAATCTTTTTCTGTTTTATTGCTGAAGCATACTCACGCTTGTACTCCAAGGAAACTTAGAAGAGCCATATCAGTTTGTTTGTTTAGACGTAAAACACATTCCCAATAAATATCTTCCTCACGCTCGTTGTCTAAGGCATACAACATAAATAGAGGAGGGTAGAGTCGTGGCAGTAACACAGGGAGCAGCAAGCCAAAACTGGTTACTACATAGCTATTAAAAAAAGAAAGAAGGGGGTGGTTTGAAGAGGAAGACATTTTAAAAACCTAATTATCTATAAAAATTGAGTGGAAAAACATTATTGGAACAAATCTTTCCTTTGGTATTAGCCTATTATATAAGGGATAAGAATAATTAAATACAAATCCATCAAATAGTGTCTGTACTAAGAAATATTAGGAATTATTTATTTCCCTTTACAGTCCACATACAGATGGGTTTGGGGCAGGGGCAGTGGTTCTTGTGCAGGTTTTTTGTGGTTTATGTGTTTTAAACAGAACACTGGCTTTCTTCTTTATATAATGTAAAAGCTGCATACTGGACTATATTATAGTTCAAGTTTGACCTGCATCTTCATGCTAATCATTTAGCCCCTGTTCTGTGCCACGTTGCTGACAGCTGAACTTTACCTTCAAAGCAGAAGCTAGAAAATCAGCTAAAAGCCATTAAAAGTGACTTGACCTAGCTCCACACACTCACACTCCTGGCTTCATAAAGTCAGCAGTTTCTTGGCATCAAGCTGTAATCCTCATAGGGAAAGCTGAACTCGAGGTGCCTGCTAGTACCACCTGCCTGGGGCACTGGCGCCTCTACTGATGCCTCTTCCTTGTTTTGACCACACCCGAGGCTGCTGTGGATAGGACAACAATGGACTGGAGGGTGAGCTCCATGTGACTGGCTATGTGCCATGCAGTATATGTGTACTGGACCTGCATTACCCCCAGTGCTCATGTCCCAAACAGTTTTCCAAAGCCCAGGCCCAAGCCTGAACTCGTTTACCCAAAACAGACAAAAGCAAGCTTGGGTTTAAGTAAAGAATTGCTGCGTGGAACAGAGATGAAATGCTTATTGCAACCATCACGTGGAAATTTGCTTATCAGAATTTGTCACCAGAGTGGAAGGGGAAAAAAAAGAAAAAAAAAAAAGAAAAAATTGCTTATATCCATCAGGTAAATATGAGCTTATCTTACTTCCCCATGCAAGAAAAAACTGCGAACAGAAATAAAATGAAGCCTTCCTTAGTTCAGTTTTGGTTTTTGGTTTTGTTTTGGGTTTTTTTTGTACCCAGGCTCAGGAGATTCTGATCTGGAGTCTGATTTGCCACTGCAAAACGATCGCCTTCCCTTTGTCTCTGTTGCCAGCAGTGGAATTGTGCTGCCCTCTTCCGGAAGATCAGGAAACAAGAACCTAAATGGAGAGACACAACAACGTGTGATTCATACGGTTTCATTTTATGAAGTTTCTACAAATTGCAGCATTAGAAGGCAGGATTGGAGAGGAAAGAAAAGTCAGCTGAAGTAATACATGGTGGACTAAGAAAGCATAGCTAGCAGACATATAGTACCATCGACCTGGAAGAGAACTTATGAAGGCCAACCCCTCCAATGCCAAAGATACATCTCCTACCTTGACATCACTTCCCTCTAGACAAGGCTTCTAATGATTAATAATTTGGAGTATTTCTGCTTTCATATTGGAAGGATCAATTAAAGCTGTAATTGCCCTCAAAAAAATCTAAGCAAACACTTCATAGGAACATTGCTCATCCATGTTGGTAGGAACTTCAATGGGATATATTCTTTTATACCTTTTTCACAGCATGGATATCCAGAGACACTAAATTGGAAAACCACATTCAAGACGAGCTTCCTACAGCCATATTTTAAAGTACAATGTAAGACATAATATGCTATGGTGAAGATTTTATTTTTTCTGTTTTGACAGAATATTCAAGACTCTTTACAAAGGTTAAGGAAATATAAACAACCCCCAAAACAGAGTAAAGATACTGGCACACTCAGACTAGACAGTTTCAGTACGTGAGACATCTAATTAATTCAGCAATAGTTTGACTTGAAAATGAGAATCTCATTACCTAACCAACTGGAAGGTGCGTTTGAGGTAGGACTTTATCTCTCTTACAGCCTCCTGCAGCAATCGTCGATTAGCTCCTACTCCAACATAGGTCATTCTGTAGACAGCTACTAGTGTTTCCACCAGCTTGCCCAATGGATGGAGAGGAGTATCACAAGCCTGAAGTGAAAGGTATCAATTGGCCAATCAGACAGGTCCATGTTAGACAAAAAAAAAGAATTCAAGAGAGATGGGTCAGAGATCCAACAACAGGCTTTCAAAAAATATTACAAGTACATCAAAAAGTGAGCTATATTTAACAAATTGCCATTTGCATGATAAAATGTATGTATTAGCTGAATACAGCTCAGAGGAGTCAAGACAGTACAAGAACTTGTGCTACTACTTGGACAAGTCATCTGTCCAGTACTATTAAAATTAACATGCAATAATTAGCAAGTATTTCAAAATGCACTGCTGGGATCCAATGTATGAGAATTAAAACAGTAACTGAGCAGAAACTGGTCTTTAAAACAGTATCCATTAGGTATTTAATGACTTCAGTCTTAACTGTTGATTTTAATTCAATAAATTAGGAAGTTATGAGCAAACATGAATGAATACAACATGGATGACAAAAGTGCAAATATGGAAGGAATTAAGGAAAGCTGCTACAAAGTGATCTTAACAACAAGCTATGTGAGCATTTGAGAGTCACAATACCTTTATCAAGTATTTTTTTATGTTTTCATATTTTTCCAGGGTGAAGGCACCAATGTGTTGTGGAATGAACTCCAAACTTTCCAGTGTCTGAGTATGTGAACGGCTCAATAATTCTGGGCTGCAGTTATAAAAAGGACAAAGACATTGTACAGATTATTTCTTAGATATGCAGTAGGAAAAAAACCCTGAAGCTAACAACTGAACTAATTCTCAACATCAGTATGTCCCCAGAAGGCCTTATAGTGCAGAGTATTAAGAGCTGCAATTTTGTTTAGGATTTGTTGTTGCCGTGTTAACTGCCGTTTTACAGTCAGAGTTTCCAGTCTAAAGTAGACTGTAATTCCAGTTGCTTTCTCAATGCTTTTTTCATCTTGCTGACTACATCCTCTAGCAACCAACCTGTCTTTGTGTTGCCGTCGGTTGGTGGTCAGGGCCACTGCAATGTTGTCCCAAGCCTTCCATCTGTCCCCCTGGCCCGGGCTCTCACAGCCAAGCTGGTTCCAGCATTCTTCAAATACTGCCTTCCATTTCTCATCAGGAGGCACTGCCAGGATCCCAAGCTTCCGCCTAATAAAATTACCAGTTAGTCTGTTAAAAATCAAACAGTTGTGAAACAACACACTCAGCTATGAAAACCACCTGTGGCTAATGTCAATCTACTATCTCATCCTCTTTTACCAAAAGCTGATACACTTAATAGTCTACTGCGAGCCAAGTAGTTTATCACTACGAATAAACCTAGAACCTGCTACTTAATTAATATATTGACTTTCAACACCTTTTAAAAAGAACTTACAAAAAGTTATCCTTATTTTTTTTTCCTTGCTAAGTAACATACATTACTCCGTGTAACAAATTATAAAGTTACAAGATCAAAATGTTTTTAATACCTACACTTGGTAACAACTATGAACCTTATTACATTAGACAAGTCAGTCTTGTCTTACTCTTGCTTGTAGTTTTCCAGGAAATGATTTGTTTAAACACAAAAAAGACTGGTTTGATTTCCAAGAACAGAACATACTGCACTTCACTGGGCTTGTCTTCACCACTGGTATTCATTCAGAAGGCTCAGGACACATTCACATAGCAAAGACAGTACAAAAATATATTTTAAAAAAATCTCACTATCCTGGAATGTACGAATAGCACAGCTACACAAATAAATACCAAGTATTCATTCAGAAGGCTCAGGACACATTCACGTAGCAAAGAGAGTACAAAAATATATTTTAAAAAATCTCACTATCCTGGAACGTACAAATAGCACAGCTACACAAATAAATACCAGAAATGGATATGTGGCTTCTGTCCCTAAACAGTATCTAAGTATGATGTTGCATGACATGTTAGGGATGTGCTAGTGGAGAGTAAAACCAGCTCAGGCATCTTTTCATGCTCATGGACCCTCTATAGCCAAAGGAAAACCAAGAACTGTTGTTCTCCCTCTCTCCATATCAGACATGGAATTAAATTTAGAGCTTTGAAAAGCTTTCATAAAGCAAATAAATGCTGTCAGAGTTAACAGTTCTATCTTGATTTAAATCAAGTGTTAGAAATATCAGACCTTTCATTAATATTTTTCCACCACCTTTGAGATGAGAACTAGCAACACTGATACTTCCCCATGCTTCCAGTTTCACAAAGCAGAAATAGTAGGCTCTAAGCCTTTTCACAAGTTATACCAGAAGATTTTCAACTTCAAGAGAGCCTGAAAAGGGTAGATGAAGACCTTATTTCACAAGCAATCTTCGCAAATCTGTACATACATTTATTCATGGACTCCCTACTGGGGTAAAAAGCAAGACAGCTGCTTAGGTTGCAAGT
>NW_010326677.1:23473-31568 GCF_000700745.2 Antrostomus carolinensis | reverse complement strand
CAGGGAGGCTGCTTAACTTTGCAGCCTGTTGTAGGTGTCAGCAATGTCAAAAGAAATTACCAGTGAGTGATTCAGGAAGCATAATGAGAAGCAATCTAGGTAAAAACATTAGAGTTGTGTTTCCCATTTTAATCTGAAATTTGAGAGTATGCCTCAAAGATACTGAATCCTGTACAACAACTGCTACTACTGTAAGCCAGTATATACTACCACATACTGAAGTTTCACCAACAACTCCTTAAATTTACTTAAATTTCTTCTGCTCAAAGATAACTCAGTTACAACTTAAATAAAACAAACGTGTTCTTTTTTTCCTCAGAGATAATTAAGCAAGTTGACCTAATGCACCTGCATAAGCAGGGTTATATGGATACTTTTCAAAATTATCTTTGCCAAGGTGTTAAAATGCTCTTTTTGCAATTCAGCAGATGTTTCTACCATTTTCTGATGCATTGCTTGGAAGAGGTGTGGTAACTAGCCAATTCTGTCCAAATGTACCCCCACTGGCATTATTAAATGACACATTAAATGAATTAATTTAACAACAGAATAGTTGTCAGAAGGCAGAGAGGTCTGTGACTGACTTAATCAGTCAAATGCAACTTAGTCTTTCTCAGTATCTCAAAAGTCATCAGCATTTGTGAACTCAGGTTCTAAGAGCCAACTCAGATATAAACAAAAAAACCTCCGAGACTGATACAGGATAGTAGCAGCATGTCAGCTATCCTGTAATTTCATGCTGTTACTTGCATATTCAAGTAGTAATTAAAGCAAAAACAGCTAAAGAATATTTTTATTTTATTTTATTTCCTAAGCAGGAGGGAAGGGGAATGAAAAAAGGAAAAATATTTTCAAAATCTCCCTATTTCTTTGGAAAAAAAAAAAAAAATAACTGTTTTTTGAAAAAAAACCCCCAGTAGTTATATTCTGAAATATTACTGAACCATATGAGAAATTATTTCTTATTCAACACTCACAATGCTTTAGGTTTGTCCTTCTCATTCTCATACAAGCTAGGTTTGAAGTAGGTTCCTGTGATTTTTATCCCAGATCCCCATTCTCCACTGAAGAGACCTTCAATATAATCTCCATTTGGCAAGGTCAGTGTTCCCTTGAGAGAAGATAATAAAAAGTTTAACTGAAATCCATTGGGAACCAAATTACAAGGAAAGAGACTGTTTTTTAAGATGGCAACAGTTTACAAGTAAAAACTGTAATACCAACCTTTCCACTCAGAGTCCAGTTATCTGAAAATTCCCCCTCATAGACTGTATCATCCTCAGAAAGCAGAATTCCAGTCCCCTGAAAAGAGAATCATAAAGAACACAAAGCAGTAATTATAACAAAGGTCAGATCACAGATCTAAAGATAGACTGAAAAACTTGTTACTAATTCTTATCAAATAATATTTTTTTAAAAAAGCAGTTTCTGAAGTAGTCCTAGGTAAAAAAGAGCAGGGAATATAAAGACAGTTTAAAAAGGGAGGACAGTAGAAGGCTAGAAGAACAGAAGGTTTACACAGCCTAACATACACTCATCTACCCCAGAAGTCTACCACACTTAGAAGAAAAGTCACTGATAGCACCGAGTCCGGTGGTCAACTCACCATCATTTTGTTGGTGCTGAAGGCTCCTTCATAATACAGTCCAAACTGAGTAACCACAACACCATTGCCTTGGCAAAGATCATCTTGCCACATTCCCATATACTTTTCTCCTCTGCAGAAAAATGAAGTAGGAAGAATACAGCCTAAGTAGTGCATTTATATCCTTTCTTTGGCTTTACTGGGATATTTGACCATTATAGAAACCATTAGAAGAGAGTCCTACAGCACTTGCTTCAGATCTGTCAATCAAGTTTCACTAGCTTCATGGAAATAACAACTCTTTTTGACATAAATAAACTATAATGAACTTCCCTTCATAATTCACATTACAAATTGACCACATCCAAGCAAACTGTTCCTGATGACCTGAAACAATGCTGAAGGCCAGTTAAGCCCAATTCCTATCCAAAGGAACCTGAGCAGTAGCTACAACACAAAAGAAACAGGGAAGCTTTTGTTAGCTGATCCAGATCAGCTTTACCTAAGATTTAAGTGGCCTATGAAAGATGATCTTCAGCTTCATCAGGCATCTACCTGATGTATTTAACAGTTATTTAGAAAAGATGCAATACCTTCAAACACTCACATACTCCCACACGCTCCCTTCACCTCCAGATTTTTTACTCTTCTGCTTTTTAAGTGGAGTTTCAGTTCAATTAAACTAAAACCAGTTTTCTTGGACTCTCACCAAAATCTCTCTTTTCAGGAAAAAACAGCATTAAACTGGTGACTGAAAAAGCAGACTACATCGATCTGTGCTCAGACAGTATTCATTTAGCGCACATATTTAGTGCATTCTGTTTCTGAGGCTATTATTTCACTAATCTGCCCTGAAAGAAAGCATCTTCCCTCCACTGACAGAGTAAGTCAATGCAAAACCTGAGCATGAGCTGAAATTTACTTAGTCCTGTGTATCCAATCACTGAACAACCCAGTCTTATAGAGCTGAGATGAAAAAATACTCCTCACGTGACATTCATAAAGCTTTCAACACTTGCACAACAAGATACCTCACTAAGAGACCATTAATTCAGTACTAGTTTTCAGGCAGGAACATGATAGGAAAGCAAGGCAGAAAAAATGAAAGCAAAACGAAAAACCCCACATTTACTCCAGAAGCAGCACCAAAAAGCAGTGTCTAGACCCGATTGTTTAGATCAATCCATAAAGCCTAATATAAAGAAGAAGAAAAAAAGAAAATAGAGACACACTGCCACTGCTACTAACAGATCGAATCCCTTCCTACTCTTTTTGCAATTGTACATCACACCAGTGTACGTTGGGTTGGGGGGGGGAGGGGGGCACCCTGCGAGAGCGACAGCTCCCCTCGCTCCAAGGTGGACCCTTCAGCCCATGCTGAGCTAATCAGCACTAGAGAAATGCCTCTGTGAATCCGTATTTGTGAGGGGAAGGATGGTCTTGAAAAGAAGGTGGGGTGAACCTGGAGGAGAGGCCATTGACCTGAACAAACGATGACCATCGGCCTAAACAGAGAGAGTTTCATTGCCAGGAGGAAGGAGGAGAAGGAGAGGACAAAGAACCTCAGACACCCAGTTCAACCGCATGGAATAGGAGAAGGCAGGAGGTCCCTGCAGCACATCGAGGTTCAACGGCAGAGCAGAGACCCACGTGTAGACCACTTCTGAAGGACTCCACACTGGAGCAGAAAAGCTGAGCCCAAGGGCAAGTGTGACTGCATCGGAACCCTGAGAGTGGCTTGATGCTAGAGCAGGGTTGGACCCACAGAGGTGGGGGGTGAGTCTTCAGCCTATGGATGTCCCCATGGTGGAGCCAGGAGCTGAACCCAAAGAGGTCCATGACTCCACAGGAAGCTTGTGTTGGAACACTTTGTCCCTGGACTTTCATGCTGGGAAGAGCAGCAGAGGTGAACTGACTGCAACCCCCATTCCCTGCCCCCTGTGTCGCTGGGGGGAGAAGACAGAGAAATTGGGAGCAAGGTGATTTGAGCCCGGGAAGAAGGGAGGGGTGGGGGGAACAGTGTTGTAAGATGTGGTTGTTATGTCTCACTGTGTTACTCAGATGAATGGCAACAAATTAAATTGATTTTTCTTCCCCACGTTGAGTCTGTTTTGCCTGTGACCATAACTGGTGCGTGAGCCATCCCTGTCCTCATCCTGATCCCGTGTCCACTTTGTCATGACTCCCATCCCATCTCACCAGGTTGGGGGGGGTGAGTGCAAGACCACATGGTCCTACTGTGGTTAAACCACCACACAGTGTTATAGGATTTGTGGAACTGAAACATTACCTTGTGATATCATCAAAAACTCCATAACCACTCTTCTTATCCAACGTCCACTGTCCAATGAACATACTGGGAGAAGAAGAGGTCAGCTTCCCACTGCGCAGCAGACCATGCCCGTGACGCATGTTATCCTGGAAACACCCTTCATACACCTCACCAGTAGCATAGCTATAATGAAAAAGAGTAACATTCCTATAGTCGACTCTACTGTTGTTTTTATTTTCTGGTTGGTTTGGGGTTTTTTGCTTGGGTTTTTTTGGGTTCCCCTCTGCCCCTGGAACAGATCAGCCCCTCTCTTTTTCCTTCTACGAACTACATTACAGCCACACAAAGCAGCAACTATAGTAAAAGAATATTTGGGGTGAAAGTGAGCCTTTAATACAAGTCTTTGGATGCTTTGTTGTTTTAAAGCCACTCTCTTCCCAACTTGCAAGGCCATTAGAGGTTATATTTATCTCTCAGAAGAAACAATCCTCTATTATTGAAAGGTGGCAGCAACATTAGAGTAGATATTAATAACAGAACAGTGTACAAGTATGCATTGGGAGCAATCTACCAAAAGTGAAGCAGAAAATAAGCCCAGCTAACTATAATCACAAGTCTGAAATGTAGCAAGCAAGCTATGTAGAGAGGCTTGGGAAGCAGCGTGCCAGAGCATCAGCCCTGCTCCCCTTCTGCAATGACAACAACACAAGTGCTACAAGTTACCTGTAGACTCCATGCCCACACATCTTGCCTTCCTTCCAGTACCCCACATAGTGGTCATCCTTATTCAGTGCTTTGTTTGGCACTCTGTATTCACCATACCTGTCAATGCACAGAAATGGAACACAAGCAGCTTGAAAGCTAAGACATTTCCTTAAAACCAGGAACAGATACATATCACAGACCCACTCTAAAATCAGAATGCTCTATATCATTGTTACTGTATCTCTTGAACTACAGCAGTTACATTTTTTTTTAAAAAGAGAAAACAGGAATTCCAGCATCACAAGGCCAATTCGGTCCATACTGCTTTGCTCCTGTTTGGCTTGTTTGAGCATTCCCCTCTCTACCACACTGCACCATTTTTCTCAGCTTCCTAACAGCCACAAGTCTTCTCACATCCTATGACTGCTTCTACCTTTGTTGTCTTCTTCAGGTCTTGATAATTCAAGCACGTCTTTATTCCAGGGAAATATGAGAACACATATTGCTACAGAGAATATTTTAAAAACCAAGATGTTAGCTTCCAGTTATGCTCCAAGAGTGGCATAGGATTGTTCACAATTTCAGTATGCATGAAAAGAATTAGACAACTTTTATTGATTGATTTTAATCTTCTGAGGAGATTAAAATCCAGTTATGAAGGTTCTCCTGAGAGCATGCCTACCCCAACAAGACATTACTATTGTAAGTGTTGAGACTAGAGCATGCATGCTGAAATAGAAATATATGCATCTGATAATCCTAGCAATTACAGCTAAATACCAATCCATTTATTTCTGGCGGGTATTTGTTTGCAATATTTCTATCTCCAACAACCCTAAAATCACCAGGTTAGTTACACTTACTATTAGTTACAAACGACCAAAGCTCTAACCTGGTTTTATAGTTTAACATTACACCAACATCTAAAGTGCATTTTAAAAAGCTGTCTGCAGCCAGACCACATTTCAATTTCCTCTCCAACTCAATACTTTGAAAATACATCTGGAAACCAATAGGACTCCTCAGATATTTTTATCCTGCCCAGCAGAAACATGCCTGTTCACAAGATTCATACAAAAATGCCTTTGGAAAGAAGTTAACCTCTTAGCCTCAACAGTGCCCTAAGCAGATTCTACGCAATGAAATCCACAGATTAATTCAGAGCTGTGTAGTAAATCATTAAGTTACTTTTAAGTGGTCTTATTTGTCTCACCAAATAACTTGAAAATGTTCATTCTATTTTCCAACACCTCTGTACTAGTTATCTTAATAATAAGGATCACATACTCTCATTAGTTTTGTTTTCATTGCCCAAAACCTGGTCTTGATTCAAGATTTTGTTGTCTCCTTCTTGAATTATTAAACCCTTGCTCTACCAGAAATAGAGCAAGGAAAATATTAGACAGCATGTATCACTACATTGTATGAAAGGCATTGCATTTTCTAGAAGAATTAAAAGAACCCAAACCCAGAACTTTTGAAAGACTGTTGCCACACAAGATAATAGTTACCTATACAGCAGAAAGCTGACTGCAGACTTTTCAACTGGCTTCCTCTGCTAGTTCACACCCATCCACCCATTCTTCCTCCTCAGCTGTTTTACCATTTCCTTGCTCCATCCTACAGCTGATTACCCCAATTAGTTTCAATTTTTATGAAAGAGCAAGTTTTTAATCATGCAGCTGCAGAGTCTGCTGTGAAGACAACTAGCATATCTCTGGATAAATGAAAGGTTACCTATATATCAGCATTCAGATGTATCTTGTTAACATACATAACCCTGAGTCAGGAAGATTCACTGCAAAGCCTTTAATTAAAAAGTTATTGTTATTATCTCCTACAACAAAAGGTATTTCTTGCCCTCTGGCTCCACAAGTAGCGAGAGGATCTTACCCATCTTCCAGCCCAGTCCGGAAAGTCCCAGAGTACATTCTTCCATCTGCCCACTTTAAGATCCCTCTGGAAAAAAATATGAAGCCATACACGTGTATAAGATAACCAGTTCACTTTGTGCTTCCCAAATAGCTTCTGTTGAGTGAGCCTACTTATTGATACAGTAACCACCTCATTGTATTTTCAACTGTTACATTCAAATGCTTTTACCTGCCATGGGGTTTTCCTGAAAGCCACCTCCCATCATAAACAGCATCCTTAAATCGAGGGTCCTTATAAAAGGTGTATTTGGCACTGCGAGAAATAGGAGGTTCCTGTCTTGGCACATTCCCACCAGCTCCATATAGAATTAAGTCAGAAGTCCCTTTAAGGGCCTGATCCACTGCTTGGCTTATTGCCCTCAGCCACTTGGTCTGAAACAGAAAGTGTTTCATCACAGAATTTAGCTAACATCTGTCATTGCACTGAATCTCACCTTTACAGCAACTACAATCATCTCCTTCGCACTCCTCAGCACAGTGTTGTAAACTGGAGCACTGTGTGCAGTCAACCTGCATACCAAGCTGTAGGAACACTTCATTCTTGGTGAATACTTAGGCAACAATTCTCCCTATTTGGTTTCACTAGGAGAGAAAAACTCATTCACATCACTGAAGCCATGCAAAATTTGTAGGTATGTCTACCTTTTCCTGTGGTGTTGAAGAAACAAGAACAAATTGTTCTTCTGGCGTTGTAATTTTCAATCCATTCCTACATGAGGGGGAAAAAGTATTTTAATCTAGTGAAATTGCATCCTGAAAAAAGCAAGGTTTCTTAGAGCATCAACATTGTATCTTCTCTCCTCCACCCCACCCGGCATTCACTTTAATATTAAGCCAGCAGTGAAAAGAAGCAGCAGGAAAGACTTCTTGCTTTCCTCTTGACTCCCTTCTTCTTTCTGATGTTTATACAACTGTTTAGTTTTTTTTTTAAGACATAGAAATACAGTAAGTTTTCTGAAACAAGAAAGAGGGGTAGACTTGACTGCACCCAGCCTATTACACTCCTAATTTACAGTAATTAGTTAAAAAATGCTCATCTTCCCTTACAAGATATCTAACTATTTCAGCATCACAAGCAAGAATACTCACACATTACCAGCTTCTTCTGAAAGAGCTTCTACCCACAGTGTGGACAAGGGAAAAATATGATGCGTTGAGAACTGCAGGGAAGGAGAAGGGAAACGTCACGGTACTGATCCATTACCCCTGCCCAATGCTTTTCTTAGTTTTTTTTCCTTTCTTTGAGGACTAGAGAAAACTGAGCATTACAGGCACCTTATATGCACCTTGCTCTGAAACAGCCAACAGAAACCATGTCAGCCACAGGGCAACAGCAATCAAACCTTAAAAAAAAGTACACCATTTCAAATTTATTTGTAAACACAAAAAAACCACTACTTGTAAGTGTTCAAGCAACACGGCAGTTGCTTCACTATATGAAAAATAAGTCATATTGTTTGAAGCAGAGAAAAAGTTTTGTTCCTGGACACAAGCTGGCTTACCTGAGCATGTACCAGAGCATCGTTAAAGAGGATGAACCAGTTTACAGAGAATCTCCCAGCATGCTGCAGGGACAACCCCCGATTGCTGCTTTCACAG
>NW_010326677.1:0-23452 GCF_000700745.2 Antrostomus carolinensis | reverse complement strand
TGGCTTCCGCAAGGAATCCTATAGGCAGGGTTAAAAAAAAAAAAAATTGCAGAAGCTTACTTCTCACTGATTGTGACTTAAAGTCAGTGCTATTTGTCTTTCATAGTAAAGGTCCAACCCTTCTAAAGTTAAGGTACTACAGCAACAACAAATGAGAAGTGGGACATTAGCATCAGTACCAGACACAGGGTATGATGCTAAAAGCAAGAGATTCAAGCTGCTAATGGACTGACAATTGTTATTATACCGTCATTTTCCCAGGAAAGGTCTTCCAGAAGCCAAGTGTGTATTCTGCTTCTTTCCTCTTTCTGCTAAGATGGACAGCAAGGCTCTCATAACAAGAGCTAGAATCCTGTAGCTTCTGGTATTCTGGAGATGCCTACAGTGCACAAGGTAAGACAGATCTGAGAGTGCTTCTGAACACCTGGGCCAACAACACTAACCAAGATGTAATGCAACTGCCAATTTTATTAAATCAGCACCAAACACATGACAGTTGGTCTGGTTAATAAAGTAACATGGAGGCTAAGATATTTTCTTGGTCAGATGTTCTGTTGGTGTGCTGGGAGCTTTTAAAATCACAAAGTTCCATGAATGTTAAGAGGAGAATAATTAACATACAATTACATGATATACCTTCTTGCAGCTTAACAAGCTGTAGCAGAAGTAGTGCTAATAACTGCAGGAGTAATACCTCAAATTACTATCAGGATAAATGAACGAGCCATTATTGTTCCTGTTTAGTAATCTTTTATTTCAAAAGAATGCAATTATACACATCTAAATGGGTGGTAAAAGTCTACCTAATATATATGTAGTATTTTTAGTAGTGTTACAGCCAAGGATAGCTACAGTGGTGATGCCAGATGGAAACGAAAAGCAACAGGCAAGCATCAAAATAATATATTTGCAATTAAGTGCTCAGGCACACAAACAAGTTCTGGCAGGGTAACAAGTTTCTACCTGCCATGTGATCTGTGCAGGTGTGGTGTGAGATTGCGCAAATAAACGTGCACAATATTCCCTGCAGCAAATACAAGTCGGAGGTAGCTCCTCCGAGACTGAGCTACTTCTAATTACCTGGCATTTGCTTCACACAGTTACTTCCGAGCCGTAAGTTTTACGTGTGTATTTATTCAGATATAGATAACAAAGCCAGCTTACCACTTCAAAACATGTAGCAAGCTTTAGCAAAGTTCTAGCATAATTATGAAGTCGTCCAAATGGCATGAAAAACAGAGCATTCAGGACTTCCACTAGCTGGAGGTTCTCCTCATTCTTCTCAGACAGTTTCTGTAACAGCTCCTGGTTTTTACTCAAGAAGTCTCTAAATGATGGCACCATTGGGAAGGAGGGAGGAGAGAAGAGAAGAAAAAAGACAACAAGACATCAATGATGTTTTATATAAATGAGCTCACAATGTCCCTTTTTGGATTATCATAAACCAATAAAAATTATAAATGCAAATGCATGCTGCTTATCAATCTATTCCCAACTTAGTTTAAGGACGTACCGTAATACAGACGTGTAGCTCTCTAACTGCAACACAGGACTTTTCTCACTTCCACTCTCACGTGGTCAGTCATTAAAATGGTTTACAAAAGTTGACTAAGTTGCCCCATTTGGAGAGTAACTAATTGCCTTTTTCCCCTTTAACACTCAATTAGTAAAAGAGCTAATAGGCAGAATGACCTCCCCATTAGAGTAGTACATTTCTAACACTGATGATTCATACAAGAAGGCCTGAAGGAATCTAAACTTTGCACTTCCCTAAATATATCCAAATAATCTCTTCCCCACCCCTGCTGTTCAAGGCAACTGACCAGTTTTTCCCCTAACTAGAAAAATTACATCCTACCTCAAAGAAAGGCAGGAAATCTGTTCAATCCTCAGTCTGATTTCCAAGAGGGAGAACTAATCTAGTTCAGAGAAGAAGAGGGAAATGATTCTGAAGACAATGCATTAGCACACAAAACCAGGATTTCTTCACTGAAAAGAAAACAAACCTACTTTTCCCTCTCCTTCACCATATCTGTGTGTACACGTGTGCTGGCACATATGACACATCTGCATTAAAACACATCCAGCTGGGAAGCTTTTAAACCACAAGCTGCAAGAACCAGGTGAGGCTGAGAAAGCAGGCCCCAGGGACAGCAAAACAGATCAGAGAATTGCACAGCAGGGTGCCTAAGAATTCTACCTGATTAGCAAGATGCCATTTTACACATCAAAATAACATACCTTGTCTAGGTCTGCTAATGATATTTAGGAACCCTCTTGTTCAACAAGCCTTAGGAATAAAGTCTTCTTTAGAGAGAAGACAATATTTCTTAATTTTAAATGTAGCCATCCAGATGGCTTGCATTTTTAAAGTGCTTTGAGATCCTCACATGGAGGTGTCTCTGTAGAGAAGTGTCAAATAATAACAGATTCATAACACTGAGTATAGCTCATCTACTCTTTCAGAGGAAATGCTCAAAAACCTGCCAACAGTGGAGACTTCCATTGAAGCTAGCACTTTTTAGAAGTTTGTACTACTTCTAATGCATTCATATTGCAGAATACCCGTGAAAGACAGGCTGACATCGTTAACCATTGACTTAAGACAGTGTCTCTCAGGAACAGGGCAGGAGGTAAGTTTATCAGTATCAGCAAAGATATTCTTGACCTCCCTTTGCAAGTCATCTTCTAAGTCATCTCCTCCCTGACGTTTCAGAACTTGAAAAAGTCTTATTCACCTAATGAGACCCTGGTTGCAGTAGGAGAAGCTGTGACACCTGACAGTGACAACGGCTGCAAAGAATGCAGTATGAGTCATTTCAGCATCCAGAACTTTTCAGTACTAATTATAAATAGGCTTATACTTGAACTAAGTTTCCTGTAAGTCACCCTAAAAAATCTTGACCAATGAAGAAAGATTCTCAGCGTCTTCTCTGCAGTGGGATTTTGTATTTAGTCTTTGGTACTGGTCCTTTGGTGCAGAAGATTCTTTGCACTGGGTATCCCAGGGTTTCAAAGAACTTCCAATACCATCATTTACACTACATTCAAAGTGCTCCATAAACAGCTGTAACAGAATTACTCCCAGATTACAGAATTTCAGAAGGAGGGAAAGCTGACAAGTCATCAGAGGAGTTAAAAAAATACCCTCATTGCAACAACTTATTCACAGCCCTAGAGTGAAAGCAGCACAGTGTCATTACTTTATTTCCTAGACAAAAATTGAATTGAGAAAAAAAGCTTTACTTTATTATCTATAAACTTCCAATATACTGTTCCAGGCCTTATGGTACAATTCCTTCCTCACATTTAAGTGCATCTACGCATGAAACAGAGCAAAGCAACCTTGAGAGGCAGAGAAGATACATATGCAGAAATGTTGTTATTTTTGCAACATTTTAAAGTGTTTCCATAAATGTAAAAAATTCATACAAAAGTGAGTTCACATTATATCTACTCTTACTAATTCTTAAAAAAAGTTTGCTGTTCTGTATTTTCTTGGCAGCAACGTTTGAAAGAATAAAATACTAACAAACACCGAAAAGATGACAAAAAATTAACTTCAAGACTAAGGTTTTTTTTTTTAAAAAACCCTTATCTGAAATCTGTGTACATTTATTTCAAGGAATTTACAATAATTTATGGTTTTTCATCCTTTCTCCACCTTCAAGATAAAGGAACTGAATTTATTCAGCAGCATTTTAACCTAAATTTTTATCACAGTTTAGAGGAAGTAACTTTTTCTTCATCTGATGGAAAAGGAATTAGTGTATTCAAGCAAGCTGAGACAAAGTCTCTGCACACTCATTACTGCACACATACCTACACAGCCCTTTAAAGTACAGTTCTTTGCTAGTTGATCAAAAACTCCAGAAAATGGTAAGGTTTGCTTACATTGCTGGCTTTGCAAGGAGCATAAATCCTCCCATTACAAGGAAGTTCGTTACTGAAGTACAATACCTAAAAAGGGGTAAGAAAAAGAGCTTCAGTGACAAGATAAGAACATCTCTGGAAATAACTCCCAATAGTTTACCAATGAGATCTGCAGTATCTTTCACTATACAAGTAATCCAAGTACTTGAGAAACTATTAAACAGTGAAACACTCAATGTTACTGGAACACTTAGTATTCACTTTCCACATGGAGAACAGAATGTGCATTATTATTCCATACTTCTGCTGCCATTAGCACAATGCAAAGGACTTACTTTGCAAATGAAACTCAAATTTTGTTTCCCCCAAATTTGGGCATATACACAATAGACTGCTTCAACAGTTTAATACTACTAGCTTTAATTATATTCAAGATGGAAATTTCAAGATGGGAATTTCTCTTTTCCTGCTATTTAACATTCTACCTTTCACTTCTTCCCTATTAAAAAAATACAATAATTTTTAAAAACCACCTTTCTCTGAGGGAAGAGGTCTCAGCTTAGGCCAATTAACAGGTAATACTTATGTTGCCTGATGGATCCTCAGAAGATGCTCAAGACACTATGCTGAGGAGCATGCATAAGTTCTGATGCCATACACAGAAAAATGTGTAAAGCATAAGAAAGCAAAAGAGGAGAGCAGAAGACAGGCAGTAATGAGAACAGGAATTAGGTATTTCAGTCTTTGACAAGAAGAAGAAATTAAGAAACCCTTCTAATCTGAGTAATGAGAACCAATTCTGGAAATCCAGATTACAAGAAAAACTGAAGTCAAAGACTAAGTAAGAAAGGGAGAAAATACATATTTACAATTATGAACAACCCATCTGATAAACAGAGAAGAAAGCTTATTTTAGGGTGATATGGCATAAGGTTATCACTGACCCACTAAAAGCAGTAACCCTTGTGCTTGTGTTAGAAAAAAGTGCAACTAATTGCAAATTCAAAATGCTACCACAACAACAGCTGAAGTTGATGATCTTGAAATTTTGTTCCCTTAGAGATTTCCAGAAGCCTGGTAACCAAGACTACATTCAGAGAGGATTTTTTTAGACTCTCTTCTCTCTCAAGTCAGTATTTTTCAAAAAAGCCTGTAGGGATTAAGTATGATGAGACTTCTGCTACATTTGGATAAATTTATCCAGCAGCAACTACAAGAGTTATTGAGGAGAACAGCAGCAAACAGCGTGACTGCATAGACTTACTCTCTCAAAAGCATTAAGCTAATAAAAATAATAACCAGGATAGTTCAGACTTAATTCTGAGCATTAAAGCAGCTTTGCCTTTCGGGTGAAAGATGTAACACTAGCCTATTTAGCAGATATCAGGACAGAAGAATCGCTCTTCTTGGAGACAATTTTTAGTTAACTATTCAAAAGGCATTTTGTAACTACAGTAAACCCTCAAAGGCAGCAGCCTAGCCATGGTAACTCTATTACGTTATATTACAGGACCTTTACTATATTAATGAACATGCTGCTTTTTAACAGGTATATATGCAGCAACCAAAGAGGAGTTTGCAGGTAAAATTTTAGATTAGGGAAGCTGAAGCTGTCCAGTGTGCTCCATTGATGAAGACTTAAAAATATACAGCTCACTACAAAATGAATTGGTTTGTGTAAAACTCTCTCTGCATTTTAAACTGCAAGAATGTGATTTGCACAACAGTTACTTATGTAGCTTTCCTTATGATCTACTTTCCCCTAACTCAGGGCTTGTTGTGGTCAGTAGGTTAAGCCTGCAGAGACTGAAGATGAGAGAGAATTAGATACTTGCTCAGTGTAACTATCCAAAAAGAGACTGGAATGCTTCAGGATGGCCAAGCTCCTGGCTTCTTTCACTCCATGAAGAAAGCTACTTAAAGAAGCTCCGTGTTGACCGATGAGATAACACAGCTTGCTGAACCTGCTTGCCATTTCCTGCAACAACTGGATTGTATTTGCATTGCCCAAATTATCTGTAACAGATCAGAAAGCAATTCAGCTCACCTTATTAATGTAAACAGGATTACCAGAAGGTGCTGTTTAGATGTTTTATCAGCAATTTCACCTCATGGACACGTTATCCAAAATCAGGAATTCAAAAATTTTAGACTAAATACAGCTCAAACAATTATTTCAGGTGAAATAGTCAGGAAAAGTGCAAATACTAATAGCATAATGCAGATGTCAAAATGAAGCTGTATTTCACCAGTTCATCTGAACAGGGGAGAAGAATAAGACCTTAGCTTTATCTTAAAAATATATAATTACTTTTAAATTTTGCATAAATAAATTTGTTGTGGAACATAGGGGAAATAATATAAAAGAAAATATTAAAATAAGTTCTTACCCAAACCTAAAAGAGGTCTAAGAACCTGAGATTTGATCTCACTCAGTTTGAAATAAAACCTTCTCTCAGTAGAAGCCAACTCATGCAAGCTGGCAATATATCCCATTACGTTTTTGTCTACTAAGACCAAACAGTTGTCACCACCAGCTATCACATTGCTTATGTACCCTATCTGAAAGATGAAAAAGAGAAAAGAAAAAACAGAAGCTTTAGTATTTTTCTTTTTACACTCAAATTTAAAAATAGGGTGATATCAAATAAAGCATATCTTTAGGAGCACTAAGTGACAATTAGTTACCTACAGTGATAAACAGTCCATTCAATACTGGCTTAATACAAGAGTGACAAACCAGAAAGAACTTTTCTAGTCAATGCTGTTCATTTCCCTGGTACTGACTGAGCCTAAAAGATAATAAATAGACCATCTTTTAAGGTGACTCACAGAACCATTCCATGTTTAAGAGATAGCGACCTTCAGTTCAGTCCTTTTTAGAACTGCAATATATTTCATACTTATATCAACAATGTTGATATTAAATAGTATCATTACATCAGCTATTTCTCCTATTAATTAGGAAGTGAGAATAACAAGGCTTTAATATTTTGACTGTGCTCTGAACTACAGTCCTTTCTGGATCCAAAGGATACCAATTTATTGATAAGAGAATATTACAATACCAACACACTGGACTAATACTAATAACTACACGAACACCACAAGTGGCATTAGTGTAGGTATTGGTAGGGATTTGCTTTCCACAGCAGTTGGAAGCAAAATTCTTCTCTAAGGTCAGCACAAGTGCCACTGACGCATTGTGGCTCCTCACTAACTCTGGTTCACGTGCAACACTGTATAGTAAGAAATTCAGTGTTTGAGTTCTACTTTTATTGCCTTTGTTGTTAAAATAGAGGATTCCTTAGAAATACTGAGCCAGAGTTGTTCAACAAGCAACTCAACTGTGATATGCAGGAGCCTACAAGTTATCCTACAAGAGAACAGAAGAGAATGGCTAGCAACAACCTTATGGAAGGAATACAAGTGTGTGTGTCTGCGTGCACACGTATGTGCATATGAATGGACCGTGTCTGAATCCCTGTTCCTCCAGAAAACCTCTCTCCAACTGCGATTCTGCTCAATCCAGGGAAGTAGCAATGAGACCCATAAGAGTTCAGACAAAGAGCTGTTTTCTACCCTCACCATCTCCTTTTTGTTACCTTAAACTCAGGCTGGTCTGAAATCATACAAATAACTTGGAAGAGGACATGCAGTCAGAGTACACACTCACCTCACCTCACACCAACTGCAAGGCAGATGGGAGATTCAGCTTGATGGAGAAAATTGAATAGGAGCAGCTTCTCTCTCCCATAAACATGCAAACACGTGTTTTGGTGCCTTTGCTCAGTTCCCCTTTTACACCCATGAGAAAGGAAGGGGGAGGGAAGGAGATGCAGAGCTCAGGGGGGACCTTCTGCCTGCTCACAAACAAGATGTGTAGGAAGCAGAATGGAATAGAGCAGGCAGTGCCCACAATCACTTGAGAAACAACAGGAAAGTGAAGAGCAATAGCACTGACGAATAAACACATGAAGACTGTGGTGAAAACAGAGCACAGTGTAAAAGTAAGTGCACTTCTGCACATGCACACATGGAAGGAAATGGGATAGACACACTGGAAACACCTCTGTCCCTCAAACAGAAGGAAAGACCAAGAAACAGGCAGAGAAGAGCACGATACTAATTAGGCCTCTTCTCTGCCCTCCACAAACTGTGCTCCTGATTTGACTGCTAGGAACTGGTTACTTGACTTGACACCCTTAAATCTAGTTGAACAACCAGTACTGCACTATTTCCAAAAAGCATCAGTATTATTTACACTAACTTAAATACTACTCACCTTACTGCAGGATAATAACAGAATTGGACCCTTAGTACAGCTATTTTCATACAAATTATTTTCTGTTGTTGTCTCCTGGCCACTGTAATATAATCCAGGTTGGAAGTCCTCCTCATCTGCTAAAAAGAGGGAATAATCTAGTCCTGCTGCTGTACTCCAAACACCATCACCACACACCTGAAATCCATGAGGAAGGGAGAGACATTAGAAACAATCACCTGAAACTGGAAGGAGGAAGAGTACTTAACTCTTCTAGCCACACACACACTTAATACACCTGACAAGAGAAAGTATTGCAGTAACTGGTAATTTTTCAACTTCAGCATCTCCTGACAAATACATTTCTTTTATGTATACTGAAACTACCTTTCTTTACAGTCTTATTTCTAATGGCTGATTTTTTGCCTTTAAATTATAAATTCATTTTATTTTTAAATGGGCATCAGGTAAGCTTGATCAAAGTGGAGACGCTATTCTCCACTCTACATTTAACTGGGAAATCTATAAATGTGGGAGCCTGTTAACATGCTGTACATTAACTTGCATATGGCCTAAGCAGGAAAACTGTGCAGCTAACTTTCCTCTAAGACAAGCACCAGAAAACATAAGCAAGAGTCTGGTCTAATCAAAAAATCATTATTTGGCTGTTCACTCAATGTCATGAGAAGTTCAAAACCAACAATAAACCCACTGACAAAATGGCTCTGGAAATACAGAAATGAATACTGTCATGGTCTAGCAAAGCTAAAAATGCCAGAAGCAATTGTTTAGAATAAAAACAGTGTCCCAAGGTATTTAAAAGTTTCAGCACTGCAACACCAATATCAGAGAAGCAAAATATAAGGTAGAAGTGAAATCTGATAAGAAGATATAACCAGTCACATTTCTCAGTTTTAGAACTTCAGTGTGGTCAAAGAACAGTGGAAGTCTGTGTTAATTCTTTGAGGAGATTTTTCACAAGCCCATCTGAGGATCGTATTCACAGCATAAGCCAAAGAAATCAAGGGCTCTATTAGCATATAGCACACAGATCCATCAACAAGGTCAGTTTTTAGAAATTACTTTGCACCAATTTGTATAAGAAGAGACCCTAAACTGAAAGAAGAAAAATGCAAAAAACAGAAAGTACCTTTGCGAGACGAGGGACTGTTGTGGGGGAGTTCAAGTGACCAAGCTGGCCAGAGATATTACTGCCCCATGAATACACCTGTGAGAAACACAGCTAAACGTCAGAATGTAAGTCTATATACATGGACACACACTGAATTATAGTAGTACAACACATCAAGTGTGCAACCACACCAAAGTCTAGGGTATAAGATTAATGTACCAAGAAGTATGTCCCTAATTTCCATTGTCTTTCTATATTCTCAATTTGTCTTCTCATATTCAGAAATGGAATGTGCCAAATCAAGTCATTGCAATCTTTAAACATAATGCTGACGGTACATGCAGAACTTTGGCAGAAACAGAATTAAAATTCTACGTTGCTTTTAAGTTACCTGCCACAAACATAAAAAAAATTTAGAAACAAAAGAAATAAAACCCTAGAAAACACCAAACATGAGAATTATGTCATAGATAAACAATAAATGATAACAGTCACTTGTACCTGGGATTTGGCAGTGAGTGCTAAGGAATGATGGCCACCAGCAGAGAGGTGAATCACTTCTTTACCATCTAGGCTTTTCACACACAGTGGCTGAAGTCTGTCAATCCCCAGAATCCAGGTAAGTGGGGAGAAGAAAAAAAGATTATCAGAGGTAGTCTTAACACAAAAATAAATTCCAAGTTTTATTTTTTCCCCAAAACAAATTAGAGAAAACAAACATACACAGAGTCCTTTTGGCAATAAACCAGCTTAGTCAAAAAGGTCACGAAGGGCAAAAGTTGATGATAAACCTCACCCCAATTTGGACAAAGTAAAATGATCACCAAAACTCCTAATGATTACAGAATGTCACAGAATCACAGAATGCTGGGGATTGGAAGGGACCTCGAAAGATCATTTAGTCCAATCCCCCTGCTGGAGCAGGAAACTAAATGAGATTACACAGGGGAAAAGTCGAACTGATTGATGTTTAGTAACAATACAGCATAAAACATGTTACTGGGAGGAACTTAGGTCACAACACTTAAAAAAACTAGAACACAATGCAAGGCAGTTGACTAAATTTGAGAAAGCTGAATACTCAAGATTTCCTAGTGACCTACTGAATAAAAAAACATTCAAAGAAATCTCACCTTGGCAAAACATCACCATGTCCTAGCTGTCCTTCCTTCCCCTTTCCCCAGCTCCACACCTCCGTTCTTAGAGAAGGTAAAAGAGCATCAGCCTCACCACTGTAGGTTGGAGTCAGAGCTACAGTCCTCATTTTTGCCCGCCCTACCTTCCGTAAGAGCCTAGGAGAAACTGAAAACAGGCCAACAGGTAGAAAACTTGCTCATCATTTTAGGTAAATACATCATTCACTGTGTGTTACACAGTAACAGTACCGCTGGAAATAACTCATCAAAATTTCTTAAAGAGGTCTTAATTAAGCTTGAGAGCACAGGCTGACACTTAACAAGATAGGTTACACAGAAGTCATGTGCTAAAAGTAGACACATCCCAACTAATTTTTACCAGCTATGAAAGGATAACAGGCATATAAGAACTATACAGTTATATTGAAGCAAATGAACCAAAACAAACTATACATTAAAAAAAAGTAAGTTTTGAAAGAAAATACATCCTTGCAGTGAACAAAAGATTTCAGTATTTCCTAAAGTCTCCCCTCAGATCCAAGATCAATATAGAACTAAACCATACACCCACCCATTCAGAGCAATTGGCAACACTAAAAATCTATGAGGGGAAAAAGGTCATAAACTTTGAAGTTTGTCAGTAGGAACTGGAATATTTCTAGGTCCCTGTCTCAAAATCAGCTCAGTGCAGTAGGGATTACAGGTCACACAGATTTTTATCTGCTATGCAACCCATATGAAAAGATAATTTGCTATTGTTTTGCAACAGGATGCCCAGACTACTATAATGTGCCTGCTTCACCTTACTTCACGGATAAAGAACATTCCTAAACCCACTATGCTTTTGGTTTCTCAGCATGCAGCATCTGCTAGTCTTCACTCCCCCCACAGCCTTTGAGTCCTAATATATAGTTTAGAATTCATAAACGTATTTGGTAGATAACTAGATTTGTGATCAATAAATACATTTTATTTTCACTTATAAACTTCCACATTGTTGTAACTTTTCCAGTCTCTTGATTTTCCCAATGTGCTTTTTTACCTTGTGACAACAAGCCAGGCAGGGAAAGTCTTCGAGTGCCTCCTTCAGATTCCTCCTCTCTAATATCTACTAAGCTGGAACTCTTCTTCCCCTGCATGGATTCCAGTCTGACCTGCTCTTCTCGACCATCTTTCAGAGCTTCAGGCCCCGGGGAACCACCTCCAGATTGAGATCCTGGTTCACATGAAGGTGTGCCATAAAAGTTCATTACTTTCTTTAGAGACAGTGCTCCAGCTTCATATGTAGCAGCTACTCTCACACCAACTGCTGATGCACAAGAGGCCACCAAACTGTTCAAAGCAGATGTGCCAGTACCTGGAGGGCCAGGGATACAAGCACTGAGTTGTTCTTCTTGAGAATGCTAAAATGAAAGAAAAATTGAAGACTATAATACCAGACAGCACATAACAGTAGTTTAATGATATACACATTCATTATTCAAATTACATGCTAGGCTGAACAAGACATTATGAGGCAGCTTTTTATACTGAGGTGTACAACTCAGTATAGAAGTGTACATCTCAGTATAAAATTCTGAGTATTCCTCAGAATCATGTTTTTTAAGGTAGGACCAAGCACCATTTCAACATAGACTGGGCTTTTTCTCTTGCACTTGTATTGTAGTTCATCCATAAGAGACTGTGGGTCTGGCTTTTTAAAAATGAAATAAAATAAAAAAAGATCTTTGCAAACAAATATAGAAAGGGATTCATTTTACGCTTATTACCAACAACTTTCCCACTAATTGAAGTGCATCACTGAGCATGCTGTATTTACAGAGAGGTAAGTTCTCCCTTCAATATGTTTAAAGGAAAACACAGCGACTCATGGATTGATAGTTTGAATGTTAAAGCAAAGACAGCAAAGTCCCATTTTACCACCTAGTACATGGTGGGAAAGACTATTAATATAAATATTATAGCTCATTTTATCCTGCCAGAGGAAAACAATTTTTGACTTCTGTTTTTTCTGAGAAATTAGCCTAAAGGATTTGGATTGGTCCTATTTACTTGTACTTCATTCCTATTTATAAAAGGATTGCCTAGCAATACAGAAAATCAAACTTGATTAGTGAAGGAAAGCAAAGAGGAAAAAAAGGATTTTACTAATGCTGAAACCTTACAGTAGAGTCCTCATCTCTGCTCTTCACATGTAAGCTCAATTGTGTTAAGATTCATTGAATCAATTCCAGGCTTGTTTATTCCTGGAACTGAACAAGAGAAACAGTACTCTGGAAATATTCCAGGAACAGGGATTTGCGAAAGGGAGCATGAAACTACGCGTTTCAGTCATTTCTTAACAGCAGGAGTTCTTGCATGAGTCTGAGCAGCCCACAACTAGAATGCATTTGTACTAACAAAAAGCAGCAGAAGGCCAACTGTGTTCACACAATGTTTATTTCTCTGAAATAAGTTTCCCTCAGAATAGGAAAACATAACTTGCTGAATCACCAAGGTACCCGACAGTTTGTTTTGGTTTTAATACTATATTTCTATTTTTTTTTTATGCAAAGGTGCTAACAAAAATCAACTATTTATTAGGCACTGTGAATTTACCTCTCAAAACCACTGTAAAAAATTTCTTACTGTAACTATAAAATAAAAATTAAGAAACTGATATGTACACAACACTTGAAATGACAAAAGAAACCTTCAGAATTCTGCTATGAATTTTGCATACTGGGCCACAGAGCAGCAGTTTTTCTTACAGACATTACCTTTACCATAAACCATCCAGCAGGACAGGACTTAAGTAAGGACAGCCAGACTGCACTGCAAGATTTTGGATTAGTTTTCTGTGTAATAGCTTTTGGGTTGTATCTTCTTCCCCTCCACTCCAAATAAGACTTTTTTCAAAAGAGTACAAAATGTAGTATTTTGTCAGGGATCTGGGAAGTGCTCTTGAACCTTCAAACCAAGCATCTTCTGATGCTTATTAAGAAATTATTACTTTACTGTTCTGCTGTAGCATCAAAACACTGTTGATGACTCATTTTCCACAACACACAAAACAGTAGTACTTATGTATTTCCCATCCCTGTTTATAAGTTTATGCCATCTCTACATGATTAGCCTTTTGGTCAACTCTTTAACATTACATTTACAATCCTGCAATCTCAAATTTTTAACTGATTGAGAAATTAGACAGGTTTGTGAGAGATTCATTCCATGTATAGAAAAGAAAGTTCTATCTTAAAGGCAAGTTAGACAAGTACCTGCTTACCACACTCCACAAGCAGGAGAACCACACATCATAAAACAGTGAGAGAATGGGAAACTGGCTTATGTGGTTCTTGTACTGTGACCATGAAGAGGAGAGACTACAGCACTGTCACGGCTGCTCACATTAAAGGCTTACAATTGAACAAGGATGGAGGGCAAAAAATCTTCCACTTAGAAGTTGAGAACTATCACAGAGAAGAAACACTTTGAGGAGGAAACAAAAGCACTGCTACATTAAACTAAGAATTTTTCATTTGTAAAAAGAATAACATCAAGTATACAAGAGGAGTCGTAGCAAATTAAGAGCTAGTAACTAAGTACCAACCTGCTCAGGTTCTGTGCAGATGTTTTTCTCCAGGCTCTCATTTAATGAGTGATCTGATAAACTGATTGAGTACTCTTTCACTTCTTTTTTGTTTGGGAACAGAGTATTTCCAGGACTAGAAGTTCTACTGTCTTCCTGTCCATCATTGCTGGAAAGGATACTTGCTCCATTAGATTCTAAAGCAACCAGTGTACGTTCTTCCACAAGTGGTTTCTGACAGTCTTTACTTTGGCTACGTGTTACACTTTTTCCTTCTAGGGTCTCCAGTGAGGGACAGAAGACATTGTTTTCTGGTTGGTTATCAGACAATGCTACACCTAGTGGGCAACAGTGACTATCTGAAATGATGACATGATCTTCCTTGTCCGTCATGGTAATGAGGAGTTGACTGCAATGATTGCACCTCTCTGGGATAGGCTTCATTTCCTGCACAGGGAGACACTGTACCAGAGCCAGGCTGTGGTAGGCTCCACAAGCAATCTGGAGCACAACACGTCCTGCCAGGTGCTCTACCTTCTGTGGCTTTGTCACTGGGAAAGTTGTAGTTATGAGACCAAGCTGGCAGCCAGTCCCCCAAGCCCATATCTCTCTGCTTAGTGACAGTGCCAGCGTGTGTTCCTCTCCACATGCTAGCTGCAAAATCCTTACTGATAACAGAGGACTGGTTTCAGAATCAGAAATACTGATGGGTTGTGGCTCTGGCACACATGGCTGATTAGCAACTGCACACTGACCAGCAGAATTGTTCCCCCACATGTACACCACACCACTTTCTGTCACGGCTCCATTATGGAAGCTGCCAGCTGCCACTGTAATAATATGATGCCCAAGTAAAGTATTTTCTAAGATAGGAGTATTAGCACATGACTCTTCCAATCCTGATCTCCAGGGCAGTTTTCCAAAACTGTAGACCTCTCCGCCTGTGAGGGAAAAAAACCAATAAAATGTTAAACCAATGCAAAAATTGAGATTCAGATAAACAGAAAAGAAAGATTCAGATAAACAGATAGCATTTTTTAGCTGTCTCCAGGCTCAGCAAAACTATGGCTATTGATACATCAAGAATGCTGGTCGCTCTCTGCTATTAAGTTCTATACCTCATGTTAACATTATCTATTTGCATGCATGCACCATTGAGCTAAGTAATGCTTTTCTGCCAAAAATTCTGCTATACTCAAGTTAAGTGTACTTTTTCATCCTTCTCTGTTTTAAAAACATACAACGTATTAAGCATGTACAACCATGCTTGAAGGGCATGACAAAGTACGAAACTCATCTTTCCACAAAGAGATCTAGCATCACCAAAGTGTACTGTTTGCCACCCTACAGTAAGATAGGATTGTCCTATCAGGTGGAAAGCGGGGGAGTGGCTAACTTGTCACTGGTTTGATGTTGTACTGCAGCCTCTCCAAAATTTCATAGAATGGTAGAATACCAGGTTGGAAGGGACCTCAAGGATCATCAGGTCCAACCTGTCTTGGCAAAAGCACAACAAAAGCGTGGTCTAGACTAGATTACCTTTACCTGAAAAGACTGCAGCAATGCCAGGTCAAGTTACCTTGCTAATTCTAAAGAAAAGCAGAAATCTATTTTTAAAATGAACGGTTGTTTTCACAGTGATAGAAAAATGGTAAATCATATTCACAAACAACATCCTTCACGGGGCAAGAACATACCTGCAAAAAGTCCTTTTAAAGTTAGAAGAAAGAAACATGTTCTAAAGACCATGGGAGCTCCATAACAACTCCAATAGAGGAGAGGTGCTTATAGCAGGCTCACCAAGAACCTGGAATTTTTCCTTCAAAAACATCAGAGAAAAATCAAAGCAGCAACTTCCAGTTTAGTCTTTACAACTGTATGCCCATTGATCAGCATAAGTAAGGACCAAGCTATGCAAACACTTACAGGGACTGGCTTTTAGAAATGCTTCGATTCACAGTGCCAAACTGCTCACAAACCAAGACTCACCCTGATGCATCTGTTAGCTACATGTTTTTCCAGAAGCACAGAGAAACCAAACCTCTTACACATCAAGATAACTTCTTGCTGTACTGTCGTTTTTGAATGAAAGACATCACAAAAAATGTCATTTTGAGTTAATGTGGCTCAGATTACATTACCATCTTTAAACAGGAAATCCAGAGCCATTGTTAGAAGTAAAAAAAGAGTATGAAAGAAGACACTGTGCATATAATTTATATTCCAACACCGTTTTAAGTAACTTACAACTAAGAAGGAAATAGTGGCAAAGTTAAAAATCTGTTTAAACGCTGTGTACAAGAGACAGATAGAACGAAAAAAAAATCTAAAAAAAAAGAAAACGTGACAATTACTAAAGCTTGTTATTGCCTCAAATATTTAAAATGAAGATGTTTATTACCTTCTGTTAGAAGTAACCCATGATGTATTCCAAGGGCTGCCTGTAATACAGTCTTTCCACTGAGGCCTGGAAGCCTTTCTGGAGCTACAGAGGAGGAACCAGCCTTCCAAACATAGACCAGGCCTCTTTCTTTGGCTCCTTCTGCCTCTTCTGAGCTACAAAAAGATTGGAAGAAACACATAATCAACTTGAAGTTTTCTGTGGTTCAGTAATACATAGTTTGCTTTTCACATATGTAGGAAAGGCTTAGTAGTTCAAGCATTAGTTTTAATTTCAGGAAGACAACATATTTTATTTAATTTAAATGTTAATTAAATGAAAAGCAAGTACCTTCTTTTTGAAATAATAATCTTTCTTTTTCATTTGAACTTTACTGCCTAAAAAGCAGCCGCTCTTTTCATGAGTAAACTTAAAAATACACTTACGACTGATATAGCTTTTTCTTGTATATGTTGCTCACAGCAAAGATATAAAATTAATACACAATTCTGCCATTCTATTCTGAGGGAGATGGTTGCACCAGTTTTACTCATATGTAAGCAACTCTGTTCCTATCTGAACAGTGAGATTTATAATGTTAACTCTTCCTGTGTTAGAAAGCAGAAGAAACATTTCTGGTTTATTAGGTTTTATTCATGTTTTATATTATTCAGCTTTTGGAAAGCAGCAAAAACAGTCATAATCATGTTTTTGTCAGTTACATGGAACATCAAGTGTGCTGGAAATAAATGTAAACATCTCAAATAATATTTGTTTAAAAGAAAATAATTTAGCAAAGAATGTATTGTGTGTGGATTTCACTGTGAACCAACTACTCCCATTCACAGCGTCTTCAAAACACTACACCTCTAAGAGCTCCTCTTTTATATACTTTCATTTCTACCTTTAAAGAGAAAAATGAGGTTTTGGTTGTTCCGCCTCCTCTTTTAATTCTTATTGAGTCTCAGATTCAAACGAGTCAGTCATTCAAATCAACTGAACCAAGAAAATAAATAAATAAAATATATCCTAAAACACAATAGAAGTATCTGGGTTTGCAGGAGTGACTGGAACTACCCAAAGCTGGTTTAATGCTTTATCACACTCTGGTTTTAATGCTCAGTCAGCAAATTCTCCCATTCAGCACAGCCACTCCTCAGAACTTTGACAACAAGCACACAGTTTTAACAATTTGTGGAATCACTTCATTTAAATTTAAACATCAATACAGACTCACAGCATTTCAAGTTAAATTAAGAGTTTTCTTTAAATTCATTTAAAACTTTATATAGAATAGATTGTTATCCACCCTGCAGGAAAAAGTAGGTTCAGCTCCTTGTTTGTCAACAATCAAGTCATTTACTCCCAACACAAATCAGTTATTGCAGCTTTGCACAAACTTGTGAAGTTAAATATATACAGTAGCAAGAAAAGTTTTGGCGAAATGTCAATCTTTGTCTAGAAGAAAAGGCACAAAACCCCAAATGTATTCCAATACTGAAGCAAATCCAGAAAAAGCTGATAGGCTGCATCGTGGACAACCTATGCAAGCAACACATTCAAAAGCCATAAGGCCCTATTCATGCAGACTACTGATCTTTTAAACTACAAATTCTGCTAGTTGAACAACACCTTTGCACAATCTGCCTCTGAAACATTCAAAATCAGAATAACCAAGAGATGAAATTATGACACTCAATTCCTGTGCCCATCCCTAATCTCTCTTCTTTTTCCACATAACAAAAAAAGAAGAAAAAAACCAAGAAAAATATATCAAAAATGTAACAGTCAAGAACTCTTCTAAAATTCACATAAGGAATTTAATCCAAACAACATACAGAGTATTAAAACGCAGAGTCCATCTTGCATTTTTTAATAGATAGGACTTGTGTTTAGAATAGAAGTAAATTAAAAAGGAACCAGTTGAGTAATATATAGGGCAGGAAAAAAAAAGTTAGAAAAATCCAGCATCATAATTAGGACATTTATCTAAAATAAAAATACGGATTTTACTCAGATGGGCAAAGCACACCAAAAATCACAACACAGTAATATAGAGAGTTTTCATCAACATACTGTGTATTAAATTCAGTCCAAAGCCCGGTATTTGGGCTTTTATCCTTTTAATAAGTCTTCAGAGAACAGGGTAAGACAAATTTGGACAGTCACATACCAGAATTTATTACAAGACACTAATTTTCCATTCCAAAACCAGCTGACCTCTGTCAGGGATCTTAGTGGAAGAAACAAGGAGCAAAAGAATAGTCTACTGCAGGGCTATTGGTCCAGAATGAAAATTCACAGGTGCAGGTAACAGATATGATTTATTGTTCACCAGAGAACGTTACTTTCAAGTTTCCAGCCTATGGCTATCCCTCCACAAATTTCAACAACCAACTTAAAAAGAAGTTGCTGTTGTAATAAGTTGAGTGTTCCAGACATAACTGAAACTAACACCGAGTTACTCCTTTTCTTCCCTTTAGTGTAAGTTACATAAAGAGGGTACTGACACCACTTAAAAATTTTACAGGGTGATCACGAGCTGGCGTACTTCAGGGAGCCTCTGTGGCTTCACCTAGCTGCTCATTCTCACCTTCTTTCCTGTGAGTCCATCTGTCAGTGGCAGCACTCCATCACCACCAAATCATTCCTCTTTCAGAAGGAACAATATAATTTCCACAAACTGTAAAACATAAAAACCAGATATTTAACTGCAAATAATGTTAAGCCTAAAAAAAAAAAACCCCAGCCAAAAACAAACCCCAAATAACCAAACCACCAAACAATAAACAAGGAGGAAAGCTTTAGATCCCATGTAAAATAAACACTTCCACAGCACTAGGATGGTTGAAGTATTTAGTTCCCACACACTGAGTTGGCAGACAAAAGCTGAACAGCCAGCCTTGTCCTACCTACTCATCTCACAGCAAGTCTATTGTAAGGACAGACTGAACAAAACCTTGTTCAAAGGCAGAAATTGACATCAGTCTCTCCAGTTCTCAGTATAGCACTGACAAAACGTGAAAGCAGAGTAACTGATCCATTTTCAGACTAATATAAGATGGAATTCCATACTTAAGCTAAATTTATAAGGTAAACAAACTTATATGAGCAGAAAATGGTTAAGCATTGAATTCAGAACTGTAATCCTGAACATAAGCACCTATTACCATTAAAAGGTACAGTGCTATTAAAGCCTGTGCAGAAATGCAGAAAGACAACTACGAGCTCAAAACATTTCTTCATGCAATCTGGTCGTGGAGTCACTATGAAGATGTAATAAAAACGTGGAAGCCAAGGAGAAAAAAAAGTGGCTGCTCTATTTAGGCTTTTATCCTTTCAGATTTTGAATTTTGCAAGTTCACCTCACACCTTTCTATCTTAATGAAGATACCTCTGATTTACTTTTCTTGTAATAAAACAAAGCTACAGTTAATCTTTGTTTCTTATGATGTGTTGGGCTTTTAAATGCTGAAAGGACTGTAATTTTCCTTGATCTACTGCCTTACTAGATGAAGTATTAAAAATTTTAGTTACATGAATGTATGTGTACAATAATATTTATTCAAATAAAATAAGTTTCATATATAAATTCCTTAGACCTTTTTGCTTTATTATAATTGCTATCTGATATCCACTGTAATAAAACCAGAAAATAAATTATTTAATATAATGGTCTTTTAGGATGATAGATCTCCAAGAAAAAATCCAAAATGAGGAGTCTGACGTTCTTACATACAGAAAAAAAAAAAAAAGAAATAAAATACGGCCAGCCGTGGTTACAAGAGACAATCTAGGCAAACCTGTAAATGGCATACAGAAGTTTCAGTTCACACTTGGAAACAGTAAACACCAAGGTGATAGATAATTGAAATAACTAACACAAATCCCAACACTTTAACTCTGGATAATGAAGTACCAAGCAGACATTTATAGACAGAAACAGCAACCTATCACACCAAACGTTTTCAGTTTTCCAAATACAGGACACTAAAAATAGTGATTTGGCCTTCAGGGTTGGCAAAGAACACATCACAAAAAGATAAAGAGCCATGCAAACAAGAAAACAAATTAATATGATAGAATAATACTGTGAGAAGTCACATGCACCTTGCTCTGAAAAAAACAAACCAAAACACTAGAGCATACTTTCTAGGAACAGTTACACACTCGGCCACACGTGTCACCAGAAAGATAACGGACTTCTGTCTCTCCTTCCTCAACTGAAAACAAAAACACCAAACCAAATCAAAAAGCACCACCATCCACAGCTGTAAAACTTAACTTTTAAAGCATTCACAAAGTCTCACAAATACAAGAAAACTGTCGTACAACACTGCAGTAACAGAGGTGTTGATGGAACATCAAAAGAAAATGGAAGCATATTTTCGGAACTGCTAACTCTGTGATATGTTCTTGCTCAGAGTAAGTACTTTTAGGGTTTTTTAGCCTACTCAAAACTATCTAACCCTACAATTCATTTGCTTGAAAATGCTGGCACTTTTCTGTGAAGAACTATAGCTTTGCATACAAACAGCCAAGGGATCAGTGAACCAGATGAAGAGACGGGAGCTTTGATAGAGTATCAAAGTATCAACAATTGTATCATTTACATTATATGTGCTTACTCAAGACCAAGGAAGTGAGGATTACAATTCTTGGCTTTTATGATATTTTTTTAAGGGCTCAAAGAATTTCTTTCTTTTTCATGAGTTTCAACGCACAAAAATTTACTGTCATTCCTATGAAAACTTCTGATCATAACAAAACAAAGTTAAAGCCAGGCATCTGATCAGCTGTTTTGCAAGATCTCTCTTCAAGGTCCAACTGAAAAGTGATTTGTCTAATAAGAAACCTGCAATAGCAGTGGACTAGAAATTAAGCGAGTGATATTACAATGGCAATACATTTTGCTTTCTTTATAAAATCACAATTAAGGTTACATTGCTAAGTATTTATGCATATTAGGGAAAATGACAGTCAAACTGTTTTCTTTCCATAAACAAGACATCTTTAAGACATTTAAAAATCATTTTTAAGTTCAGTGCAAGTTTTCATTCACTCCCAGGACAGCACAATATTATTCCCATTTCAGAGTTAATACAAAATACAAGTCACTTGGTCACAGCCACAAACTAAGTACTGATAAAGCTTCTTCCTCCCAACAGGAATACATACAATTTTCCCTGCCGATTTTCACCTAATTTCACATTTATATAATATTACGTTGTAGCATTATATATACATTATTACTTTGCCACTAAGATTACCTGAATTGTTATTAGGTTTAATGTTCACAGAAGTGAACAGCCAGGCACAATATATCATTCTCATGGTACAGAAGATCAGTATGATACCAGCACCTGCACTGCTCTGCCCACACATTTATTTTCTACATTTTTGCTTCAACACTGCAAGAGGAAAAAAAGCTGAGTGCCAAATAGTGCCAAATTATGAAATGGATTTGTGTTACAGACAGATGGCCACTAGCGTGACACTGATGTCATACTTTATGCTTACAGAGGAGGATGCTAATTCAAATTCTCCAGAAATCACACACTAACCACACCATAGTGACTGCTATGGCAGGGAATGCCCTGGAGTAAACGCTACTCTCATTGCTATGGGACTGCACCCTGCACTGGACACTGACCTCTCAGTAATAAGCATCACAGGTATAAACGAAGTCTTACATTCAGTGCTTAACAGGAACAACTGGTATGCCCCTGACTTTCAGAAATTCTAAACTCCCTTCAGCCTCAGGGGCTTACTTACCTGCTACAGTTAATAAATACTACAAATACTTCTACAGCTTTCAGACACATTTACTTACATATTTACAAACATATTCTTAATAAAATTGTTGCACCATATTTAGCAATAACTTACACTACCCAGAGTGCAAGTTTGTTACACAAAATTAACTCTTAAGGTTCTGAAGGAGGTTACCTCCAAGCTTCCCAATTCAAAACAGAGTTGTCAACATTGGTCTTGTCCACACATCATATATTATTGCTAGCTGTGGTTGACATATAATGCATTACTAGTCCAAGAAACCCTCATGTTTTGGTCACTGTTTTTAACACTGTGTGAGTAAGATCTGCTCAGAGCAAAACAAAACAACTTGCCACTAAAAGACAGCAGCGAGCCCTTCAGATGAGGGCTCAAAGCTCTTAATGCCAGTTCCAGCGAATAAGTGATGGTAGCAAACAAGATATAACAGTAAAGCAGTCAGGAAAAAATAACACAACAAAGAAAGGGCCTAGTATCAGCTGACAGAACACAGCTGAAAACTATCTGCTATAGCAAGTAATTAAGAGTTTAAAATTGACCAAACTCTTGAGACTCAAACATTTCTGAATACCCCTTCCTCCTCTTTTTCTCTTGAAATTCCACCTTCTAAACTAAACACATGTTCAGGTGCTTCCCCTTGTGAAAACACTTAACTCCACAGAAACGGAAAGATGGTAGGTATAGCTAGTTTTTCTAAGTTGTTGCACTACAACAGCAGTGGCAAAGTCTTGACAGCCGAGATCAACTACCAATCATCTATCTACAACTACTCTAGTTGCTCCACAGCATTTCACCCAAGTATTTTGTGCTGGAAAAGGAGGCCTGTGAGAGTGACAGCATGCTACGTCATCTGTAAACGATACTGCAGCCATGCTAGGACTGCCACTCAATAGACTCTGGAAGTTAAAACAGCATTTACTCCTGAGCAACCACGTCACGCCAAGAGAAAGGACTTTGAAACGAAAGTGGAAGGAGATAAAGGGCATGTTATTTAAAGTTCAGGTAGTCTCTTCCCATCAAAAGGGAGGAGTGCCTTAGGAACCTACACAAATAAACCTCAACACCTCTGCTCTACCTCTCAGGAAGCAGGAGCAGAGAGTCAGAACCTTCAGAGCTGTTCTTCAGCCTCTCCCGCAGCTTCTGAAGCGCAGTCCCTAGCTGAGAAGGGGCCTGTTCCCTGATCAGCAGTGGGGCACACAGCACACTATCTCCTGCCCCGAAACCCAAGTGCAGGAGGCACGGGGAGCGCGGCGGGCCGGCCCAGGGCGCTCCGGCCAGACAGGTTTCCGCCACACCGCTGCGCTCC
>NW_010326676.1:30694-31985 GCF_000700745.2 Antrostomus carolinensis | reverse complement strand
AATAATAATAATAAATAATAATAATAATAACCGGGATATAAATCTTATAATAGTCTTCATTAAGCAATATTATCAAGTTGAAAAGAGAATGAATATATTAATGAATATATTACTAATCCTTCTAAGCAGCTAGCCATCGTAACCTCTTCTTTACACCTAACAGGTATAAAGAAAAGAGATTCCAAAAAAAATCTCAAAACAAACTCGCTGGGCTTAACAAAGTGGCAGCACTTTGTGTTTTTTCCTCTTTACTAACAAAAATATAAAAGGTTACTAGTCGTAACTCTGTGAAAAGCAGCCTGTTCTTTCCTGGGCTGAAAGTATCTGAAGTCAAGCTTTAGCCTGGAGCAACCTGCAACAGGTCCAGGATCTGATCCAAAAGAGCATCATTTAATTATACAGACATAGAGGTACATATACATATATATATATAAACATATATAACATATAGATACACAGTGACTAGAGACAGCTCTGTGAGGATATCCAACTAATCTACTTTACAAATTTAAAAGCTCCCTACACTACATTTTTCCAGCCCAGTTTCCATATTTGTTGCCAGAAGATGATGCCATCCCACACAACTCACCAGGCATTTCCCAACCTCAGCGTTTCCTCTGTATTTTTTTTTTTCCTCTTCTCTCAACATTTTCCATATTTCTGTCTTTTTACGTATCCCCAGCAGGTGCAAAGAACCCAGTGAAGCACTTACCTCATAAAATGGACTTTTCAGTTTCCCTGGAGACCTTCTGACCCCTTTGCTGCATCCATGGAGCCATCTCCATGATGTGGTGGGACACTTTCATATATCCAAATGAACACACATCACCTCGTGATCCAGGCCAGCAGCGCTGCTGCTTCTTAGGGCTTGGGTTTGTTTTTGTTTTTTCTATGTCATAGAAGGGTATTTCAGAATTAGAAAATTCAGAAATTCATCACAGACTACAGAAAAAGTTATCCTTGCATTTTTTGGGCTAGAAATCCTTTCTGTAGAGATAAAATCCGTACTTGTAATTAGCTTATTTTTTTAACATCCTGCTTTGGCATGTGAAGACTCTGATATCCAGGTACAATGTCATGAGGAGAGGCAGATACTGAATTTTTTTCTGGAAAAACACATAATGTGTGTGGGAGTGGAGTGGAGGCAGGACTTGACGGTTGGACATGATGATCCTGGAGGACTTTTCCAACCTTAATGATTCTATGACTTACAAACGTAGTGGAACCTGGATGGACAGTATCAGTTTTGTATGTTGATGATTCTTGATGCTTCAGTTACTTGAGAGCAGGA
>NW_010326676.1:20264-30677 GCF_000700745.2 Antrostomus carolinensis | reverse complement strand
ATGTCCCATCGCTGCGTCTCACCAGCTGCAGCTTTGCAAAAGCACCTGAAAGGCAAAGAGTGGAATGAAATAAATAAAATAATAAATAATTTCTGAAATAAATAAATAAATAAAATATAACAACAGTTACAAGCAACAGGACAAGAGGAAATGGGCTCCAGTTGTGGCCAGGGCAGTTGAGATGGGATGTGAGGAAGAATTTCTTTGCTGAAAGGGTTCTGAGGCATTGGAAGGGGTTGCCCAGGGCAGTGGTGGAGTCCCCATCCCTGGAGGGATTGAAGAGTCGTGTAGACATAGTGCTGAGGGACATGGGTTAGTCACAGGGGACTTGTCAGTGTTGGGTCCGTGGTTGGACTCCATGATCTCAAAGGTCTTTCCAACCAAACGATTCCATGATTCCTTAGGGAAGAACAGTTTGTCACAAAGAAGCCTTTCTCCTCTTCCACAGATAAGGTTCTCACCAAGATCCTGTATTTTTAAGATCTTGCCTTGCATGGGATGAAGAGCGACGCTCTCTCCTCTCTCTCAACCATGGGCTGGGTCCTGGCAGGGTCTCACCACGAGGCACCACACAAGATTATATAGGTTAAGCTAATAAAACACCTTTCTATTGAATTTAATTATTAATATTTAATTTTAATAATTCATAATTTGACTAAATAAATTAATTCTTTAATTATTCTATTGCCTGCATTATCTTCAAGCAATAGGTGCTTTCACACCTTTGTACAAAAGCTCTTGTACCTGAAGCAGAATAAAAGTACCCTGACCTGAGGGGTTTGGTTTGATTGATTGAGGTGCTCAGAGATCTGGTTTAGCAGTGGACAGGTACAGTTGGACTCGATGATCTCAAAGGTCTTTCCCAACCCAACGATTCCATGATTCTCTGACTGAAGCTCACCTGGGCAATAGTTACCTCTGGAGCTATTGTGCCCATATCCATTTATTCTCTGCCATTCCCTAATTTCAGCACACGGAAGCATTTCCAGGCTTTAGCTGAGGCTGGTGCTCTGTGGGTGCAGAGGGAACCAGGTGTTTGAGGAGCAGGGTGAGCTGATGACAAATAAAATAATTAAACTCATTAATTACGACCTGAATTTACAGAAACACTCCCTTAACTCATGTCATCCAGTCTCACTGGCTTGTGAGCTGCCTGAATATGTATTTTAGGACAGATCCTACAATTTTTACTCCACAAAAAGTCTTTCCAGGTTGGGTTTGCAACGCCGGGCTGAGCGGGTGGCAGCGGTGCCGAGGATTTGTCCTGAACCCCCAGCCAGACCCTGTGGGGCTTCATCCAGGGGGGTCTGTCTCCAAAAAACCCCTTAAACAGACCCCAAGAGATAAAAACACACAGTTTTAAGGAAAATGAGATGTAGGTTGTTTCCCTCACTGTGATTTTTAGCTCTATAATCAGTCCTAATTATTAACATTTCTGAGAAATAAAGAAAAAAAAGAAGAAAAATACCTCTGTGTCTGCATTCATCACTTACAAATAGATTATTTTATGATTCATTTAAATGATGCACACACTATAATTAACACAAGCTCTCCAGTTAATTGCATCTTTGCAAAATAGTTTAATAATCAGAGGAGAAACTTGACAGTCATTTTTTTTTTTAATCGCACATAGGCGACGACTGTTTTTATATAAACTGCAGCTGATCAGAAACAAATACACAAATCTGTAATTCTCAGAAAACAACCTGAAGCGGGTTAACCTTGATCAAAAGGTTTTAATTTTGCTTTTTTTTCTGTAGTGGCCCAAGCAAGGATGCTACTCTGGAAGGACACGATCTTGTTAAATGAGATGGGAACTGGGTGTATTTTAGTTGATGGCAGCATGCTGTAGCAGTAGAGAAGGATGAATTATAAAACTCATCTAAAATTGTTATTATAAAATAAAAATCTGTACTATTATATATATAAAAAAATCTGTATTATTATTAAAAAAAAATCTTTATCAACTTTAACACTATCATTTCTGTAACAGTTATTCTAAGATAACGCAGACGAAGGCAACGCCATCTCCTATCACTGACAACACTCTCACTGCTTAACTTCTTATAAGGCGAGTAACAAAAAGCCTTGATTTTCTCCAGCAATTGAAATCAACAGCAAAATCTGAAATAATTCAATATATGCATGCTAATATTTCTCAGGAACCTTTTCCACCACAGTGATGACATGAACTGATCTCTCTCTCTCAGTCTCCTGAGGATTAACGTTCATTTATGTTCATCAATCATTTGTTTTTAAAACATTCTCCCTCCTCCCTTCTTACCAGAACTCACCAAGCTGCTCCAAGATCCAAGATGCAATTTAAAAAAAAAGAAAATCCTCCAACCACCAAAATAAGACTAAAGCTTCGTTACTGACAGCACATATTACCTATAATATTTGATATTTAATTTTCCTTACACTTCTGTAATCAGGGAGTACATGATACATGAGCGCCCAACCTGGCCGGTGTGTGCCCACTGCAGGGAGAACTGGAGGAGGATTTGTACAGAATAAAATCCTTATTTTCCACTGAATTATTCTTTTTTTCCCAAAACACAGATGGTTAATGCAGCATTCAGGCAATATCTAGCACAGCTGGGCAAAAAAAGAGGTACAGGGGTGAGATGTGGACCCTGATGATGCTTCCCCAGACTCTGACACCCGGGGGAAAGAAAAAAAAACACTAAGCCTGGCTTAGTACCTGAAATTGGAACATCTTGAAGCTCCAGTGCTCCTCCATCCACCTTGAAAACAGTTTCTAGGATGCTGCATGAAGTTATTCTCAAAATCTTCTCAAAACCAGACGTTCTTCCTTGGTGGAATACAGAATCCGAGTTTTATTTAACTGCAATTTAGCTACTAGAGAAAATGCTATTTTTTAGGTACGCTTAGGGACTGAAAAGCTACGGAGAAAACCTACCCAGCCAAGCTTGGTTTTCTCACATGATGATGTTTTTCCAGGGAATTCCTAGAAAACTGAGCCTTAAAAGCCAAGGGAGGGATGAGCAAACACACCGCATCGACCTGCCTGGCTGCACTCAGCCACCTCTCCATGGCTCCCATCACCACAGGAAAAGCTCTTCTGCCTGCGTCTGAAGTTGTGCGTGGAAATAAAGGATCTAAAGCTATGGGGGTTGTAGTGGAAAAGTCAATTTTTTCACCCTATAAAAAATAAGCACATACAGAAAAAGACAAAAATGCACCAGAAGAAAACTAAACCAGTATATTTTAATTCTACAAAAATGTATAAATATTTAAATATACAGCAAAGAATACCAGGAGACCATTGAATAACTGTTTACAACACTGAAAATGTGTAATTCTTTATCCACAAATCTGCTTTTACAAATTTAATTTAAATTTGTGTTCCCGGCACTTCATTCAGGAGCTTTCGCAAGCGCCTCCTCCAAACCACCAGGCTGCAGTCTATTTTATTTTATTTTATTTTATTTTATTTTATTTTATTTTTTCCCCCCTCCTGCTTTTGAAAATACCGAGCAGAATTCCAACATTTTTCAAATAAACTTTATATTCTCTCAGAATACTGTGGCTTTTCTTTTTGGGAGGCATTGCTTACCCAGCTGTCCTGAATATGTGCTCACAGATGAGAAATAAAACACCCCGGGGATGGCAGCGATGGTCCCAGCTGGGTGTTATTCCATGTGGCAGAGGAACCACGGACACAGAAAGCCACAGAAACATTCAACCACGTGGCTGGTGTTCATCCAACACCCTTGGTCATACAGCAGCTCGTAGTTACTAGCAGGTTACGCGTGGTGTAGTCTCACCAGCTGTGTTAGATTTACCCTCCAAAATGCAAATTGTCACCGGGGGGGGACACACTGTGGCACTCACTGGCACTGCCCAACTCATCGATATCTCCCCAAATTGTTCCAATCTCTGTAACTGCTTCAAGAATCGCCTCGTGTCAGGCTCTGCCCAGCATCTACACGGGATCCTTCACCCTGGAGACAAGGAGGCTGAGGGGAGACCTTGTGGCTCTGTGCAAGTCCCTTGGAGGAGGGTGGAGAGAGGTGGGGGTGGGTCTGTTCAACCAAGGACCAAGGGACAGGACAAGAGGAAATGGGCTCCAGTTGTGGCCAGGGCAGTTGAGATGGGATGTGAGGAAGAATTTCTTTGCTGCAAGGGTTCTGAGGCATTGGAAGGGGTTGCCCAGGGCAGTGGTGGAGTCCCCATCCCTGGAGGGATTGAAGAGTCGTGTAGACACAGTGCTGAGGGACATGGGTTAGTCATAGGGGACTTGTCAGTGTTGGGTTCATGGTTGGACTCCATGAGCTTAAAGGGCTTTTCCAATCCAGGTGATTCTGGGATTCTGTAAGATGTCACCCAAGGGTGTGGGATCAGGTAAGATCTCCACTTTCCAATTAAAAGGATAACTAAAATTAGAACATGGGGCTTTGCAGTTTTTCTTCAAAGCACTACTCATATGAGTGCAGTGAATAAACAAACTCTCCTAGTGACTGGGAGATGGGTATTGGTAGAGAAACCCATCTAGGTGGATGGCTGCAAACTTCTGTTTCAGTTCTGGGCTTGTGCCTGGTCACCCCCAGAAGGTGACCCCACCACCCAAGATCACCAAAAGCTGCCGGGAGAGAAAAAAAGAACACGGCTTTTTGGAGCATTTATGGTTCAACTGACTCTTCAAAACGTTCCCTTTGCTGATGCCACCCAGCATTCCAGCTCGCTCTCACTTCATCAAAGCAACCCTTAAAAAAATAACGAGACCCAGCAACACTTTTCCATTGAAACAATAAATATTCAGCATTTGTAGAGTACTTTATATTTTAAACACATTGTGCAGGTGGAAGCCCGTCCTCCTGCCACCTTTCTGAGATGTTTTATAAATGGGGAGACAAAGACCAACCGATGTTTCTCAGCTGTGGTCCATCTTGGGCACTGAACTGTAGACACTCACCAAGCAAATGAGCTGTTTCAAGTGATTTTACCCCAAATGACTTGTCAAGGCAACGCCTGAACTCGGCAGCAGGAGGAGGGGCTGGGGTCCAAGCACAGTTACTTACACTCATCCACTCAACCCCATCATTTCTCATCTCCAATGCCCTATCAGCACTTAAGGTGCCCTCACCATCACCATCTCCCTCTCCATCAACGAGGCTTTGTGTGAAAATTCCTCTGGAATGAGACTCATGGGGTTCTGTATCCTCACCGAGGAGGTAAAGCCAGGATCTGGCCCTCGAAGCCCATGGAAACACTCACCATGCCTGAAGCTAAACAGGAACTTCAGGGCTTTTTTCTAGGTCTGAGCATAATTTCTAGATGTCAGGTCATTCCCAGAATCAATCACAGAATGTCAGGGATTGGAAGGGACCTCGAAAGATCATCCAGTCCAATCCCCCTGCCAGAGCAGGAACCTAAATGAGATCACACAGGAAGGTGTCCAGGCGGGTTCTGAATGTCTCCAGAGGTGGAGACTCCACACCCTCTCTGGGCAGCCTGTCCCAGGGCTCTGGCACCCTCACTGGAAAGAAGTTTCTTCTGAAATTTAAGTGGAAACAGCAAAACTTCTGCTCTGGCCATGAGGGATGCGTGAACTCCCTCCCCAATAAGTACAACTCAACACAGAGGCATTTCCCTTATTTTTCCCCAAGCAGGGACTCGGCCGTGGAGACACCAACCACACCCACCACTGCACACTGGCTACCTCAGCTGAGGGATTACACCCTTTGTAAGAACATTCACCTTTATAGTAATTCTAAGGAGAAAAAGACTCTTTCCTTCATCTCTTTTTGAGCTTGCACCTCAAGCCCAGAGAGTCGCCCATCAATTGCACCCAACCATCACCTTCCAGCTACGACATCAAGAAAACCTCATGGTCTGCAGAGGGACTGGAGGAGACTCAGCAGTCAGGGGTGATGTGGAGGCACCCAGAGGAGATGGCACCACCAGCTGCCTTCTCCTAATGCTCCTGGATGCTGGAGGACCTTCCACAACATCGACTTTGCAATGACATGCAAGAGCCAAACACCTGGATGATGACCCACACGTGATCCAGGTGTTGCACATGTGGCAAAAGCCCTTAGAAAGGAGACGAAGAAACAATCTCTTCATTTTTTTCTGCGTTCAGATTTGTTGGTGATGTTTGTGTGCTCTTTCTACAAAGCAGAATTATCCCCTTCTCCTGCTTTGCTGGCTTTTAAGCCATAGCCTGGACTTTTTTGTCAATCTGAAGATGAGAACTGGAAGTTTTTGACCCTACTTTGAGCAGAGAGGCTGGACTAGAGCTTCCAGTCCAAGTTGATCCATGATCCTCCAGCTCCCACAATCACTTTCCCAATTTAATCTCCTTCTATTTCTCATTTAATGATGTGTATCAAGAAAATACGGATGTTCCAGAAGTTGATAATACGTACATAGATATGACACTATGAATCCATATAACAACCAGAGCATTATACAGAAAACCTTCTCATTTTTAATGACCCTAGTGCATAACCAGACCAGTGGAGGAACTGTGAGTGAGACAACAGGAAACCACGTCACCACTCACCCACGCTGCGGCTGCCACCACCTGGGATTTAGGTCTCTTGAATCTTCCAGGCGATGGGAAGTTCTAGACTATTCCAAAAACCCAGCCCATCGCACAACAGATGCATTTTGCTGGGTCACTGAAGGAAATGTCACCCGTACGTATAGGAAATGTCACCTGTATGTACAGGAAATGTCACCCGTAGGTACAGGACCCTTCCCCACACCCCGCCGTGGGTCGGCACAGTGCCAGCTCCTGTGACACCTCCAACACGACTGTGTGTCATTAATAACCACGCTGACAAAATGATCAAGCCACAAAATTATTAAAAAATAGAAATAAGCATCTGTCGTCACTGCCGAAGCGAGAACATCTGGAGCCAGAACGCGGAGCTGATCCGGTTCCACCCTCTGAGCACCCGGGACCCACGGATGAAGCTCCCGCCTGTGTTTGATGCAGGTACAGAGCCATGCTGAAGGGCAGCAGCTGGGGATGGAGTTCAGACCAACCACAGTCTCCAAGGGTGGGTCTCCAAGGGTTCATTTTTGGTTCCTCCATCTGCAACCCCCTTGCAGCTCCCCAGCCATCAGCCCCAGGCACTTCTCCTCCCGCTGCAGAGGACAGGTCAGTCCGTGCTGCTCCGAGTTACCCACCTGTGTCATTCCTTCTTCTTGACATTGTTCCTGCAGCTTTTGCTGTTGCCTCATGAGATTTAATTTCGGTTTCTGCACGTAGTCTCACTTTTGCTGCTTTTCCAAACACCGGATCCCATTTTTTTCCCAGCACAAACCATGAAGCTTTTGCCCTACCTGGCAATTTCGCTGCTCAGTGTGGTTCTTCACCAAGTCCCACCTGACACCAGAGAACAGCAAATATCCCCACCACGTTGCCAAGAAAGACCAGCACCAACACATCCAGCTCAGGAGACTCCTGCCAGGATGATTCCCTGTGCCAGTTACTGTCATAAGGCATTCTAGAGCGGGTCACTTCTCCATAGTGGTGACACAGAAAATACTCTCCATCCCAAACTCTTTGATGTAGGGTTCATAGAAGTTTTTCTGGAACCATCTTTGGACACATTTGTGTCGATACCAGCACATGTTTTGACATTTCTAGGCTCGGATGAGCTTCTTTTGAGTAGTCACAGTTTTGAAGGGGCATGTGGAGACTCATCACATCAAGGAAAGCCCCTCCCGTGACTTTGCTCTGCCAGCTGGGTTTTGGAGAGGGCTTCAGTGCCACTGGCTTCAGCGAGGAGGAGAAGGAGGAAGAGGAGGAAGAGAAGGAGGAAAAGGAAGAGGAGGAAGAGAAGGAGGAGGAGGAAGTGAAAGAGAAGGAGGAAGAAGAGGAGGAGGAGGAGAAGGAGGTTATCCTGGCCGAGGCAGTGGGTCTGTGCCAGCTTCAGGCACCCAGGGTCATGTTGCGCAGCAGCCACTGCTGGGAACGGCTCTCACCGCACTCCCTCATGGTGGGAACCATCTTGTCCTCCTCCGAAGGCTCATCCAGACACTGGTTGCTGTTGACGTGCCTCAGGGTGAGTTTCTGCAATAGAGAAGAGTTGCAGGAAGGTAATTACTCCTGAAAACTTGTAATTGCATTTTTGGTCTTATTTCAGTCTTGTTCTAGTCACTACACGAGCCACAAGACAGGTACTCAAGCCTCGCTATCACTTGTACGTCTCTACAAGACCTTGAAGATGCTACTTGCCACTCCACAGGTTGTCTATCTCACCTTCTCAGGCACATCCAGGCAACCAGGGCAGCGAGCGGCTCTGCTGACCCCAGCAACAAGTCAATGCAACAGGGAAGTACAAAATAAAGGCAAGGAAATGTTATTACAAAGCAAAGGTATTTTGGATTGAGGAGCTTCATCTCCAACAACCTCCCAATGACACACACCATATGTCAGACCAGCTCAGAAATCATTGCCAAAGGAAATATATAAGGGCAGTTAATGACAAAACAAGGGGAAATGGGTTTAAGCTGAAAGAGGGGAGGTTTAGATGAGATATTAGGAAGAAGTTCTTCACTATGAGGGTGGTGAGACACTGGAACAGGTTGCCCAGAGAAGCTGTGGCTGCTCCTCCCTAGAAGTGTTGAAGGCCAGGCTGGATGAGGCTTTGAGCAACCTGGTCTAGTGGAAGGTGTCCCTGCTGCTGGCTGGGGGTTGGGACTGGATGAGCTTGAAGGTCCCTTCCAACCCAAACCATTCCATGATTCTATGATATTTGCTCAGTATTTTATGAAGAACAGCAACACGCAAATGAAAACTCCAGGAGCATAAATACTCCAATAATCCGATCTGAACAGCACTGCTGTAACTGAAGTTGTGCAAATGAGGAATCATGTTAGCAACTAGTGTCTCTGATGCAGTCTCACTGCTAATAAACACCATTTGCATCCTCATCTATTATATATATATTTTTTTTTTTAAAAAAGCCCAACTATTTTCTGGTGTTTCATTTCAACTCTGCCAACAACCGATGCGGTTTTACCATCCAAACACATACCTGCTGTGCATCATTCTCCACCACGGTCCATACTGGGTTGCCACGTCACATATGCACACTCCTAATTTGTATTATGAATATTCTCTCAGTAGCTTGTCCCTAGAGATTCCCTCCTCAGTTTAAAACCAACCCTCACACAGTTCTCAGAGAAAAGCCTGCAGATTTGATAACGAATCGCCGAGGGGCCATTTGATACGCACTCAGTGATGAATATAAGGCAGTTTTTTCCCTCTAATTACAAGAGGAAAGAATTAGTAGTGCTAACAGAAGCAGCTTGTTTACTAAATAGCACTGCTCAAAGCATCACTGATTCTTCACTTATATTGTTTTAAGTGCAATTAAGCTGCTATCATTTTCTACTATAACCAGAAATGCAAACAAGTCTAAAAATGCTGCTGCTGCCTTCATCAGCTGTTCCCTTTTTATTCAGTGTATAATTTCATGCTAGATTACCATATCATTGGGATTTTCAACTGCCTCCTAATTTTTTTTCCCTTCTGTGTTCTATCATTTTTTATGCTATTACAAAAAAAAAAGAAAAAAAAAAAAAGGTCTCATTTGCTTGGAAAACAATTAATTACTGGGCACTGTGAGACACACATACAAGCCAGCCTGAAATGTTCATTTTACTCGAACGTGAGAAGACACCCGTGGGTGCAGAGCGAGCTGTACAGCCCCACAGATGTGCTGCAGCTTCCTATTTATCAATTATATGCACAGAACAGGTCTGAGGAGGGAGGACTCAATATGTTCTGGCAAAACGATGGAGCAAAGATCCGTAACTCCAGTAAAATGATGGAGCAAAGATGTGTAACTCCAGGAAAATGATGGAGCAAAGATGTGTAACTCCAGGAAAATGATGGAGTAAAGATTTGAAACTCCAGTAAAATGATGGAGCAAAGATCTGTAACTCCAGTAAAATGATGGAGCAAAGATCTGTATCTCCAGCAAAATGATGGAGCAAAGATGTGTAACTCCAGCAAAATGATGGAGTAAAGATCCATAACTCCAGTAAAATGATGGAGTAAAGATCTGTGACTCCAGTAAAATGATGGAGCAGAGATGTGTAACTCCAGTCTTGCTTTACTCTGGTGGTCATTGCAGACAGCAGCAGTACAAAACTGCCAGGAACCTGTGAAGAGAGCCCAGCAGAGGCTACGAAGATTATAAAGGAGCTGGAGCATCTTTCTGATGAGGAAAGACTGAGAGAGCTGGGACTGTTCAGCCTGGAGAAGAGCAGAATGAGAGGGGACCTTATCAATGTCTATAAATATCTAAGGGGCTGGTGTCAAGAGGATGGGGCCAGACTCTTTCCAGTGGTGACCAGTGACAGGACAAGGGGCAATGGGCACAAGCTGGAACACAGAAAGTTCCATCTGAAGATGAGGAAAAA